>NC_092243.1:43421728-43459228 GCF_036320965.1 Panulirus ornatus | reverse complement strand
CGGGGGTGGGGAATGAGGTGGCATGCCGAGGAAAGAGGCGTTCTTGGCGGCCTCAGCAGTAACAGATTTGTTATTAGTTGGGATGAATACGAATGTTGCATGAGAGAGAGAGGAGGGAGTGGTGTACACCACAGGTACGACGCGCCACATTCCTATACCAGAGAACCTCACAGGAGTGATTGAACCATAGATCAGACACAACCTCAGAAGTGTGTATATATATATATATATATATATATATATATATATATATATATATATATATATATATATATATATATATATATTTTTTTTTTTTTTTTCTTTTCTTTCAAACTATTCGCCATTTCCCGCATTAGCGAGGTAGCGTTAAGAACAGAGGACTGGGCCTTTGAGGGAATACCCTCACCTGGCCCAATTCTCTGTTCCTTCTTTTGGAAAAAAAAAAAACGAGAGGGGAGGATTTCCAGCCCCCCGCTCCCTCCCCTTTTAGTCGCCTGTTATATATATATATATATATATATATATATATATATATATATATATATATATATATATATATATATATATATATCCCTGGGGATAGGGGAGAAAGAATACTTCCCACGTATTCCCTGCGTGTCGTAGAAGGCGACTAAAAGGGGAGGGAGCGGGGGGCTGGAAATCCTCCCCTCTCAATTTTTTTTAATTTTCCAAAAGAAGGAACAGAGAAGGGGGCCAGGTGAGGATATTCCCTCAGTGACCCAGTTCTCTGTTCTTAACGCTACCTCGCTAACGCGGGAAATGACGAATAGTTTGAATATATATATATATATATATATATATATATATATATATATATATATATATATATATATATGTAATTGAAGTATAGTGAAGTTAATGAAAGGGAAAAAGAAGAGAAAATGAAAGTATTAATGAATTTTGGAGGACGTGAAAAAACCTGTCTTGTAAAATGTGCCGGGTCAAAGTTTTTGGGAAAGACATGAGAGGGTAGAGAGTTCCAAAGCTTGGAGGTGTAGGGAAGAAATAGTTTTCAAAATGGTGTACCTTTAAGTTGCCGATGAGCACACAGTAATCGTGTGATGCAGCATCTTGTCGAATATTGTGTGGTTTCGGTTGTGGTGGGACGCACTTAAGCAGCTAGTTCTCTGGGTCAGAGCGGGTCATGTACTCAAGGTTACCTGGGAGAGTTTACAAGCTGGATCGCTTTCAACTCAACTCTGTCATGTAAGTATGTAGAGCAAGTAAACTTGGAAGAGATGGAAGCATGATAAGTGTGGAGGAAGAAATTGTCGCACGGAAAGTAAAAAAAGAGGATTCAGTTTCTCCTGTCATGGCTGCTGAAGTGTGGGGAACAGAGATACGTGTACCAGCGTTACCACAGAACGTGGTTGTAGGAAGGAGTTGTGAAAACCAGAAACGGATCCAGAATGTTGTAGGAGAGGTTGTGACGGTGTGAGACATCAGTACGCCAGTTGATCTTTGTCCTCCAGGTGATTCAAAGGGAAAAGGGGTGCCACATTCTACCCCACTCCTACTTCCACACACACACACACACACACACACACACACACACACACCCTCCCAGAAGGTCCACTGCAGTTGCTGCTTGTTGCGTGATTTCATGTCCGGTATATAGAGGACGCCGGTGTACAGACGGCACTGATGTTACGGCCTCGAGACATGAGTCAGGATGATAGGAGAAATGTCATAAAGTTTGTAGAATTAAGACAATGTTGGTCTGCGTGTCTCGTGATGTTAGGGTGGTGGGAATAAGTGGCCGTAATGCCTGGCGGAGCGCTAGTGGTATGTACACGCACGGAAGACACGCACCAGGGGTCAGTGTGGGCAGCCTGGACCAGGCAGGGGTCAGTGTGGGCAGCCTGGACCAGGCAGGGGTCAGTTTGGGCAGCCTGGACCAGGCAGGGGTCAGTGTGGGCAGCCTGGACCAGGCAGGGGTCAGTGTGGGCAGCCTGGACCAGGCAGGGGTCACTATGGGCAGCCTGGACCAGTTAAAATATTCTCGTGATTTTAACATTTTCTGTAAAGTATTTCGTTTCATATCTTCATGTTATCGTTGTATTTATGATTTTTATTTTCGAAATTGTGCCTCGATATAAGTGTATTTATTTTCATATATGGTCCACCACTAGAAGCAGCTTCAGAAAACCCCGCCGTGGTAGGTGTGGTACCCTGGGTGGTGGTGGTGGTGGTGGTTGGGTGGTGGAGGCCGCAGCCCGACCCGGGGCTCCCCCCACCACCACCAGTGGTCCTGCCACACTTTACGTTACGTTACTCAGTGTGCGTGTGGCGGCCCGCCAGTGTGGACCTGTAGACCGACGTTCCGCCATCCCGACCTGTGTACGTGTGTGTGTGTGTATGTGTGTGTATATGTGTTACCTGTGCCTGTGTGTGTGTACGTGCTCGCAACACTCCCGCTCATACTTACCCTAGTGTTCCAAAGTTCTCGTTGTACAGAGAGCGAGGATGTTGTGTTGGCGTCTCTCGCACGAGACGGGAGACGAGATCAGGAAGTTCGCTGGAAACTTGCGAGATATTTGTGTAGCGAGTAGTGGGCAGCGCTGCATGGCTTGTGTGCATGACACCGCTGGAGGTGTTGTACCCCCCTGCTGGCCACACCTCCGTCTTGGGCAAGAACAACAACTGTTGTGAAAAGACAACCATCATCTTGTATGTGTGTGTGTGTGGTCAGAATTGACAGCCATCTACAACGAAGCTTAGAAAAGACAAACTTGTGTTGTTGTTATCTGTTGTATCATGAAACGATTGTGTTGCATATATATATTGATGTGTCACTGATTGGTCATCAACACCGCCGTGTGGGACAGGCGGGCAGTGATTATGATAATGTCCACAGTGAAATCCCAAGTGATGAAAAATTCGTCTCGGAAACTATTATGGAATATCCCAGTACATACATAGGATGTGCAGAAGTACTTGTTCAGAAAAGCAGTGTGTGAGGTGTGTCACCAACCCTGCCATGCATGCAGTGGAGGAGGGGGGCCTCTCATTATCAAGTTTTTCTGATTAATGTGTTGCCAGCCGTGGACCCCTGCTGCCCTTGTGTTGTGAGGCAGAGTAGCCGTGGTCCCCTGTTGCCCTTGTGTTGTGAGGCAGGGTAGCCGTGGTCCCCTGCTGCCCTTGTGTTGTGAGGCAGGGTAGCCATGGTCCCCCTGCTGCCCTTATGTTGCGAGGCAGCAGGGTAGCTATGGTCCCCCTGCTGCCCTTGTGTGGCAGGGTAGCCATGGTCCCCTTGCTGCCCTTGTGTTGCGAGGCAGGGTAGCCGTGGACCCCTGCTGCCCTTGTGTTGTGAAGCAGGGTAGCCGTGGACCCCTGCTGCCCTTGTGTTGTGAGGGAGGGTAGGTGTGGTCCCGTACTACCCTCGTGTTGTGAGGCAGGGTAGCCGTGGACCCCTGCTGCCCTTGTGTTGTGAGGGTGGGTAGCTGTGATCCCGTACTGCCCTCGTGTTGTGAGGCAGGGTACACGGGAGTACTTGGGAAGGACAGATAACAGGAGACGTGATGGTTCATGACGAGGTCATCTGCTACTGTAGGACAGTAGTTGTGTTGTCCTGCGTTGATGATCTTGTTTCTCCCAGAAGCAGGGTAGTAAAGCACCTCCCTACCCGCCACTCCCTCCGGCCAGTAGTCGGTAGGGGAAAGTCTAAGTAGTGCCGGGCATGTAGCGCGGAGAGAATATACTGCCCTGCACATTTTATAGGAAGGTGGGAACGGGAGAAGTCCTTTGCTCTACCTGCAGTGGACTCCGTTGTGGAGGAACAACCTGTGATGTGAAAAGGAAACAGAAAAGGTTCACTTCGTAAACATTAAATGTAAAATTGTATTTTTCCTTCTTAATTTAGGGATATTTACTGATAACAGTTATCAGTAAAGAGCCTCTTTAGCCATGATATAAAGGTACTGATAATCTTGCCATTTCCTGCATTTTGTGATTTATACCCGACGCTCGACAGCTTCACCGCTGGGAAAGGTTGTGCCCACCTGGCTGTATATCGTTTCCCTCCATTTAATTTCCATCCGTTCCATCTGGTTGCTGTATCCCTGGCTGGTGTAGCGCCTTGTGTTATCATGGGTGATGTAGTGTGTCATGGCTGTGGGATGCACCCAGAGGCAGACAAGGACTCCCCCACCATGATCTTGGGCTGACCCTTGTGTCATAACGTGGGTGTGGGTGGCAGACTGCCGCCCCTCTGTGGCATAACGTGGGTGTGGGTGGCAGACTGCCGCCCCTCTGTGGCATAACGTGGGTGTGGGTGGCAGACTGCCGCCCCTGCGTGGCATAACGTGGGTGTGGGTGGCAGACTGCCGCCCCTGTGTGTCATAACGTGGGTGTGGGAGGCAGACTGCCGCCCCTGTGTGCCTTAACGTTGGTGTGGGTGGCAGACTGCCCCCCCCCCTAGCGTGTCATAGCGTGGGTGGCAGACCAGGTTATTGAATGTAGGTAGACATTTGGTCGAGAGCTGTTCTGTATGTGTATGTCACGTAGTGGAAATAGGTGGCCTAGTGTGTGTCTGCCCAGTGTGTCATGCAGTGGGTGGCCAAGAGCCGCCCCCTAGTTGAATGGAAGTGGGCGGCCCGAGGGCTGGCTCCTCATGAAACTTTCAAATGATGACCAATTATGATGTTGGCTTGATGATTCGTCACCATGTCCCTTCCCCTACTCTGTCCTTTCCTCATCCCACACCCTTACTTGTGACACTTTCCTCATACGTCACACCCTCCTTGTACCGTGTGACACCCTTCTTGTATCTTATGACACCCTCCTTGTACCTTGTGACACCCTCCTTGTATCTTGTGACACTCTCCTTGTACCGTGTGACACCCTCCTTGTATCTTGTGACACCCTCCTTGTACCTTGTGACACCCTCCTCGTACCTTGTGACACCTTCCTTGTACCTTGTGTCACCCTTCTTGTACCTTGTGACACCTTCCTTGTACCTTGTGACACCCTTCTTGCACCTTGTGACACCCTCCCTGTACCTTGTGACACCTTCCTTGTACCTTGTGACACCCTCCTTGTACCTTGTGACACCCTCCTTGTACCTTGTGACACCCTGCTTGTACCTTGTGACACCCTGCTTGTACCTTGTGACACCTTTCTTGTACCTTGTGACACCCTGCTTGTACCTTGTGACACCCTGCTTGTACCTTGTGACACCTTCCTTGTACCTTTTGACACCCTGATTGTACCTTGTGACACCCTGCTTGTACCTTGTGACACCTTCCTTGTACCTTGTGACACCCTGCTTGTACCTTGTGACACCTTCCTTGTACCTTGTGACACCCTGCTTGTACCTTGTGACACCCTGCTTGTACCTTGTGACACCCTGCTTGTACCTTGTGACACACAAGTTGCATTAACAAGTAGATGGTTGACCCCACATGGGTAAGATGGCGGAGAGTTGAATACTGTACGGTTATTATAATATTTAGACCATTAGCTTTCTCGTTATCGGGTCGTACTGTCTTCCTCGTGGATCGCACCGTCGTACTCAAAGATCGTACCGTCGTACTTAAAGATCTTACCGACGTGCTCAAAGATCGTACCGTCGTACTCAGAAGACCGTTATCGTACTCAGAAATCGTGCTGTTGTTGTGAAGGATCGCACCGTCGTGTTTAAAGGCCAGATATCAGAATATTACCACACATACACACACACACACACACACACACACACACACACACACACACACACACACACACGGAGGTTTCAATACCAATATTAATCTCATCTGGAGTGTAGGAAATACCTTAGCCCACCTGAGATGTCTGTTTCACGTCTAGTCATTCTTGGCAACTTATGTTACTATTGCCGACAACTCCAATTTTTTCCCCTTTTTTATTGCATTTTTCAGTAAACTGAGTCAGAATCGGTGTTTATTCTGTAAAAAAAAAATGTATATGGTTTTGCTTCGAATTCAGTTTATTTCGCTAAGATGAGGAGGGTGTAGGACACCTGTGTGAGGCAGTGGGGGTAGGGGCGGTCCCAGGTACACACACACACACCCGCTCGTCCATCCAACGGTCCGAACGTAACTGCCGGGGCAGGATGCCGCCATCCACCCGTTTTCTGTTGGAATAGTGCATCCGCCCAAGGTTTTCTGTTGGGTTGACTCGCTTGAGCATCCGTTGCATGCATGGATCTCCGTTGTGTTAGAGCATCCGCCGCAGATTTTCTGTTGAGATACAGCATCCGTTGTCGGGATTCTGTTGAGATAAAGTATCTGCCGCAGGTTTTCTGTTGGACGCAGCGACCACCGTAGGTTTTCTGCCTAAGTAAGGCATCCGCCCAAGATGTTTTGTCGGGATGGAGCGTCCGCGGTGTGTTTTGTGTTCATGGTCGGTCCTGTGGGGATGAGGGGGGACTGAACACATCGTCTCCAGTAACAGGAGATGGAGGGTAGTAGTAGTAGTATGTATGGCATGTCATTCATCTCTCCCTCCGCACCAGGACCTGCTACACACACACACACACCTGTCTACGGACGGCCATAGGCGACCTCCTCTTCAGGCGAGTCTCTTTATGTGTCCTCGCGAGTCCCTCAGTGACGGTCTATTCTTGGAATGTGATGTGGACCGCCTGGGTTGTGACATATCTTCTCCACCATTTGATACGAGGCGAAAAAGTAGAGATGAGGGTGGTGCCTCATAAGGCTCATGATATCACTGGTAACCACAGCTGTCTCTCGCTCGCCCACCACTGACGTCATCATCATCCGTGGCGTCCCCGGGCGTCGGTCGGTCGCCCAAAGTGCCATACAGCCTCACGTGGTCGAGGTAGAGAGGTTGACCCCGTGTGGCACACAGGTGATGCCATGGGTACCGCAGACAGGATGAAGTTCCAGGCTCTGGTGCCAGGAGGAGGGCAACCATGGGTCATGCAGGGCATTACTGCCGCCCACCCACTCCACCGCCCACTCCCCAGCTGCTGCCCCTCCTGGGATTACTGCCTGGCGTCTTGGTGGTTTGTCTCCCTTTCTGGACGACGACATTCACGTCACCCCGACTGACTGGCCCCTCAGGACGACGACGTCTACGTCGCCACGACTGACTGACGCCTCTCGACTACCGTTCTCAAGACACCGCCACTACCGGACCCTCCTCAACCCCTCCCTCCGCTCTAGACGGCGACAGACATGTGGTCACGACCGGCTGGCTTCTCTGGACGACCTCAGGTTGTGCGCCTCCACAAGGACTGTAGCTGGGGAGACCTCAGCTCACAACACCTTCAGGTGCTTACGTCTGGCTTGTAGGTCTTGTGGTGAGTGAGCCAAAGAAAATGGGTAGAATTGTTCATATTAGCTGTCTCGCAGTCATCACGGGGCGTTTTGCGTCACGCACAGGAAACAAAATGACATTTAAAAGATGCTTATCTTACTGCTCTGCTGTGTGTGTCAGGAATCACCTTATATAGTCACTGTGGATTTTACTGGGATGTTACTGTAATAATGAAGAAAATGGAAGTCAGAAGAGAAGTAAGGTGATCATAGAGTAGTGTAGTGGGGCCCTGTGGTCGTAAGGTTAGTATAAGGCCCGAGCAGTTGGGTCGCCTGGCTTAATAACATCAGACGTGACCGTATGTCGCCTCTGACATCATGACGCCTTCCATATTACTACTGCTGCTGACACCATGGGGCTGATGGCTCCTGTGGTGGCCAGAAAGGTGTGGGGAGGTGGTGCACCGTGGACAGCAGGGTGTGGGGAGGTGGTGCACCGTGGCCAGCAGGGTGTGGGGAGGTGGTGTACCGTGGTCAGCAGGGTGTGGGGATGTGGTGTACCGTGGCCAGCAGGGTGTGGGGAGGTGGTGCACCGTGGCCAGCAGGGTGTGGAATTTGGTGCACTGAGGGCAGAAGGTGTACCCTGGACAGTAGATACACTGAGGGCAGCAGGTGTACCCAGGGTAGGGCGGTAGTGAGTCAGCCCCGCCTCTCATGATAGCCTCACTATCGACCACTCTAGGTGTAGGGCCGGCCTTACTGGCCCCAGCAGGAAGCTCCTAGATAAGGCATGACGGACACACACACACACACACACACACACACACACACACTTCTCACGTTCATTGCCATTTTGTACTTTTGATTTATGTTTGTTCAAAAAAACTAAATACATATATATTTATTTGTGTGTGTGTGTGTGTGTGTTACCGGATACGGCGAGTCAAAAGTCGTACATTTGATATTTCAATAAGTGGTTGGGTTGAGGGTAAAGGGTTTGATCACATCACCAAAAAACAAATGATATATATTCTCTGCCTCCAGCTCCCTATAGCATGTTTACCCGACCGGTAGTTGACCACGTATTGCCGTGTATTCGGCCGGCATATAACCCCGTATGGTAGGTATATCCGGCCGAGCTGTGTTAGCCCCGTATAGTATGTGTATCCGGGCGGAACTTGGGTCAGTATGACCTCACGATAACCTTGTGATAAGGTATCTGACATGCGTTTCGCTTCACGATAGTGTAAACGGAATGCAGCTTATTATACTGGTCTGTGTGAATATTGATTATTATTATTATATAAGTCTTGCCAGGAGTTAACTTGTGTTGCCTCCATTGTTTCGACGTGAAGATTGTGGCATGGGTTACTCTCCATAACCCCTGGGAACTGGAGGGCTGGAGAGGGAGCGGGGGGCTGGAAATCCTCCCCTCTCGTTTTTTTTTTTTTTTTTTAATTTTCCATAAGAAGGAACAGAGGGGGCCAGGTGAGGATATTCCAAAAAAGGCCCAGTCCTCTGTTCTTAACGCTACCTCGCTAATGCGGGAAATGGCGAATAGTTTAAAAGAAAAGAAGAAATATATATATATATATATATATATATATATATATATATATATATATATATATATATATATATATATATATGTGTGTGTGTGTGTGTGTGTGTGTGTTGATGATATGACAATCACACTATATTGACCCGTACAGTGATAGTGTCACTTGGGAGCATACAACCTGCAGGAGCCGTGCAATATTTAGGGTGGGGCACGACCCTGGCTGGTGGTACACACACACACACACACACACACACACACACACACACACACACACACACACACACACACACTCGCCTCAACCCAAGCTCCGTCATCTCACATCTTCGTGGTCATCCACGGATGGAAAAGCTTGTGTGTCACTTCGCGTACTGAGCCTTCGCGAGGTGGCTGACCCAGACCAGTGTGGTCCTCACATGACAGTTCGAAGATGCAAAGATAATCGCAAAATAATCATGGAAGCCAAATAGAATAACACCTTGAGGGTGCTGGCTCACAATGACCTCCTGGTATGTTTACATGAAACTTGTTTCGAGTTTGTAGGAAAGAATCCAGAGCAGGATTTCCGGACCATAAGAGCGGAAGGTGGCTGGGGGCTCAACCAGAGGTGCAGCCTGAACGTTTCCTGCAGTGCATTTCATTAAGGTTAACGTCACCCGTAGCCTGACCTAGTGAGGGAGGAGGGCATTTATGTATTCGCCCAGTGGACTGACTGCCCCATGATCTATGGCCACAGTGCACTGGTTGGCTGGCAACTGTGCTCGCCCCGTTGATTGTGCGCTGCAGGATACATTACTTTCCCCAGGAAAACATTGACACCAGTTCATCTGTAACCCACTGTATCATCTAGTTACTCTTGATGATACGATGATGATAATGATGATGAACATTCTGGTCCAGGGAAGATAGATAGTAGTGGACCCCGTGGATGGCTTCAGGGGATAATGATCAACATTACTGTGTGGTGAATGACCACACTGACTCACGCCACATCAAGGATATGTATATACTGACATATTCTGCCTAACGTTTTGTGTATTTGTCGTTAGTTTTCAGTCCCTAGATGTGGGCAGGTGACGTCATTGTAAGTTGGGTAGACTTATCTTACTGGGTACAGAAAAACTATTTTTAAGGCTTAATGGCAAGCTTTTGGTGAACTGTTGTGGCTGTGGATACAGTGGCTGTTGCCGTGGAGTTATCTATGTATATATATATATATATATATATATATATATATATATATATATATATATATATATATATATATAAAGATGTCCACAGGAACATACAATATGTTACAGTAAAATTCTACTTCTGAAATCCAAAGGTGTCAAACGCACAGAGAAACACCTCAAACATGCTGGGCCCAAGACTTCAACACCTTGCCATCTACCATCGGACACAGTATGGGATGCACGTTAGAGAGCTTCAACTGTGCACTGGACGTGTACATACAAAAGTATACCAGACCAGTTAGGCTGAGGGTGGGGGGACTATATGGGCCTGAAGTCTGCGTTTTCCAATAGCTTGGTCGACCAACTTCCCAACCCAGCAGCCTGGGCCCAGTCCGGGCTGCGGGGTTGAAGACCATCGAAGACTTCAGTAGGTATGCACCAGGTATTCCACCAGTCCACACGACCTCCACGTAAGCAGTATATCTTGTAGCAGTGATTCACGACATCGCTAACGAGGTGGACAGGTATATCATCATTGGAGCCGTAAAAGTTTCCTCATTCATGGTTTTCAATATAGCGTCAAAGAAGATAGGAATTACGCATCGCAAGAGCCTGGAGGTCGGAGGCTTTCTGTAACGCTAGATTACATATATTGTTACGGTGACGTACCACAAGATTTTGCCTCAGGCCGGGCAGAGAACTGAACACTTACTTTGCGAGTGCGCACGGCGAGGTTTAGCCACTGCAGGACAACCTCCAGTTACGAATAACGAGTCTAGTGAGTTACGCTGTTGTTGTCAAGTGTTATGTGAGACAGAGAGATCGTGTATTTGTGGACTGACTGCCAGCAACCCACGTGTGGCTGAAGCAGAAGGGGGGGGGGGGGTGTGCGTGTGCCAGTGAAGTGTGGCCTTACTGCGCAGCCGTCACTAATCTTCTGATTACCGGTTATACCTCCCTGGTCCGTGGCTGCTTTCTAGAGAGAGAGTTACGTATGTACACAGAGCACACAGACCCCAAGGTCTTCCCCCTTGAAACCAGTAGAAGAAAAGACTAGCACAGCAAAGGCTCTTTCCCCGCCCTCCACTCCCTCCAGTAAGTTGCCGTCTGTGAAATAGGACGAAAGAAGAAATACCTTGCAGAACTGAAATGCCTGGGGGATACTTTTTATGAGAATGTCAGAAATTAGAATGAATGTCAGTATGTCCTGCATGCCATCAACAAAGACGATCCCCACACTTATATAAAGGCAATAATGTTGATAAATTTTGAACCATACGTTACAGCAAATTGGCCAGGGCGAGGTCAGTGGTTGAGAAGTTAGCATAATAATACGGCAAGACGATTGGTTAAAGGAATGATATGATATGGGAGACCGACGTGCAATGATCAGTCCAGATTTTGAACGTATAGATTGTTTCCCTGAATGACATGATCTATAATGTTGGTAAACTAATATTTCGTGCGACCCAGTGACCTCAAAGTCCATTTTCTGTGGTTGGTAGCATTGGTACAAAGGTATATAGATAGATAGATAGATAGAGGGAGAGCGAGAGGGAGTACATCAGATGTACAGAGCTATCACATTGTGGTGGCATGACGTATTGGCCGTGTGGCCTCGAACCATCTCCCTCTAAGCTTGCTGACCCACACCCATGGCTTCAGTCACCTTACACATAGCACCTGTGTTGCAGCTTTTAAGCTTTATCTCTTTTTTGTGTGTACCGTCATACGATGTTTGCTGGGTCAGCTGTGAGAGGCTTACTGTACTGAGGGTCTCGTGTGTCGGGGGCTTCATCCCTGCAGCTTAGGTTTGCCCAGTGATGTGATCGCTGTCAACATTATGGTCGCTGGTGAGGTCACGGGTTAGGGCAGAGAGGCAGGCCAGAGTACACGTGACACGTATATATCTATAAATGCAATAACAAACAAAATGTCTGTGCACGTGAGAAACTTGCATTATAGTAGCCGTCTGTTAAATGTCTAAATGTTGATGTTTAAAAGGGAAAAAAAATGAAATAACTAATGGATGGTTTAAGGTGTGCTTGGTACGCGTGAGTCAAGGTGAGGAGTACCTGGGGGTTTTAAAAGTGGAGGAAATGCCCTTGACAAATGTGATGATGTAAGTGTGGCGGCGGCTGTGTGGTGTGGTGTGGTGTGGGAGTGGCGGCACAGTAAAGGGGAGGTTTCCAGGCCCCCGGCCTCTGTGGACTCCAGGCTTCCGGGTTAGTCCATGGCAAGACCAGCCTGAGGGTGTGACACGTCAAACACCTCTCTCAAGTTCACGGCGGTGGTGTGGGGCACTCCCCTCACTACACGCACTTGTGATGTCTTTCTCTTCTCGAGTTATCATTACATCCGGCCGTATGACCAGCGACCTACATCGTTTGTCTCCTGTTGTTCGCCCTTAATGTGTCATACAAGATGTCTTCTGTGAGGGCAGGTGCCTCTGAGGAGTCACATGGGCCTGAGGTCAGGGCACTAAAGCAGCACTTGCCTTCCCACGTCCGCCTGGACTCATAACAATGAAATAATGATATTCCCAGCGGTATTGAGGCGCAGCAGAACACCTGCGCCGCCCCGGCACCTGACTGACACGCCGCACCATGCTCACCTCATGAACAAAAGCGGGGGTAATGAGTTCCTTGTGGGAGGCCAGGCTGGCGGGCCCCGGACCTCTGGTGGGCTGCACCTTCTGTGTGGCAGTGCCCAGCATGCACATGTGCCACGACCCTCTCCCTCTGTGTGTGTGTGTGTGTGTGTGTGTGTGTGTATTTACCCCATTGTTTTATCTTATCAGTTTTATCCGTTTCTGATTTCCATGTATTGAATATGTTGCAACTTTTACCGATGCAGGTTGAAGATAGCAGACCATACAGCGTGTAGGAGGAAGTGCCTTACTGTTGCAGCAATTGTTGTCTGCGTCAGAGGGAGTGGCCCTACTGTGGCCAGGGTTGCAGTACACCACTGGGTCAATGGTACCTGATGCACCTAGCCCACTGTGGCCAGGGTTGCAGTACACCACTGGGTCAGTGGTACCTGGTGCACCTAGCCCACTGTGGCCAGGGCTGCAGTACACCACTGGGTCAGTGGTACCTGATGCACCTAACCCACTGTGGCCAGGGTTGCAGTACACCACTGGGTCAGTGGTACCTGATGCACCTAGCCCACTGTGGCCAGGGTTGCAGTACACCACTGGGTCAGTGGTACCTGATGCACCTAGCCCACTGTGGCCAGGGTCGCAGTACACCACTGGGTCAGTGGTACCTGATGCACCTAGCCCACTGTGGCCAGGGTTGCAGTACACCACTGGGTCAGTGGTACCTGATGCACCTAACCCACTGTGGCCAGGGTTGCAGTACACCACTGGGTCAGTGGTACCTGATGCACCTAGCCCACTGTGGCCAGGGTTGCAGTACACCACTGGGTCAGTGGTACCTGATGCACCTAACCCACTGTGGCCAGGGTTGCAGTACACCACTGGGTCAGTAGTACCTGGTGCACCTAACCCACTGTGGCAGGGCCTCCACACACACACACACACACACACACACACACACACACACACACACACACACACACACACAATCATATTTTTTGTTATCCCTCGAACGTGCACCTTACCTTGCATGGTAAGGAAACATGTCCACTTATTCAGGTGAGTCTGGTGAGGGACCAGGATTGTGCCGTACCGTCTCCTCAGCTGTGGGATTCCAACAACATTTTGCAAAATTGTTGTTGAATGATGGAGCATGAATACCTGCCCCGTCCACTCTGACGTCAATATGTTGGGAGTTGGGAGCAGATCGAACCGATGTTCCGAACTAAATTTTGATCATTGTCTTGGATCGCGTTAAGGTATTGATCGAGTCGACTGGCTTCCCTGATTCTGAACCAAGTGTTCCAGGATTGTGGAGACTCACGCGTTTGTTTATAGATATGTCGCGAGTTAACTCTGTGACTCACTGGCTCGTTGAGTCATTTTTTGGCTCTCCCGAGACTTTGTACACATGACTCACTGGCTGGTCTGCACCTGGGGTTGTGAGGTGAGGTCACATGACTCGTCCCCCTTTCGTTCAGTGACAACTTTCTTCCAAAATGATGTCCAATCTCTCTCTCTCTCTCTCTCTCTCTCTCTCTCTCTCTCTCTCTCTCTCTCTCTCTCTCTCTCTCTCTCTCTCTCTCTCTCTCTCTCACAAGACGGAAATAATATATGAGGCAACATACCGTCGGGCGTGGCAGAACTGGTGGGTCAAGGAGTTACGTCAGGATCGGGGTGAGTTGATGAGACAGGCCCTATGGGCGTGGGAGGCTGGCCGCTGCCTTGCCTGTGGCCCCGTGTGGCGGCTTTCCTGCCGCAGCCGCAGGGTAGGCGGAGTGCCGCACCTCCTCAACCAAACCACGATAACAGTTGTACAGTGCCGGTCGCACAGCCGCGTCTACTTTGTAGGAATTGAATGCTGAATTTATCTTATGTGCCGCACAGGTCGGGTGTGTGTGTGTGTGTGTGTGTGTGTGAGAGAGAGAGGGGGTCCCAGGCCTGGGTACGTGTGACGTCAGCGTGTCCTCTCTGATTCTCAAAATCACATGGACATTACTTAATCTCCGCTACGGACGCTGTTTAACCTCCACTACGGACGCTGTTTAACCTCCACTACGGACGTTGTTTAACCTCCGCTACGGACGCTGTTTAACCTATGCTACGGACGCTGTTTAACCTATGCTACGGACGCTGTTTAACCTCTGGTACTGCCGCAGTCTTACCTCTGGTTCTGCCGCAGTTTAATCTCTGGTTCTGCCGCAGTTTAACCTCTGGTTGTGCCGCAGTTTGACCTCTGGTACTGCCGCAGTTTAACCTGTGGTTCTGCCGCAGTTTAACCTCTGGTTCTGCCGCAGTTTAACCTCTGGTTCTGCCGCAGTTTAACCTCTGGTACTGCCGGTGTTCATCCACTGCTCAGGTTCATCATCGGGTCCGCCACACAGGTGTGTGGTGTAGGGTGTACTGAGGTGTGTGGATGGCGAGGTGGATGCTTGTATCTACTGCCTTATGTGAACCCCGGCAGACGGTGTGTGTGTGTGTGTGTGTGTGTGTGTGTGTGTGTTGTGATGATGTTTGTTGGTTCAGAGGGGTATCTTAGTAAGCTAACAATTGATCATTGTGTATATAGACGGATGGCTGGAGCCTCTCTCAGTGCTCTGAGGCTTCGTGGAACCCAAGTGTGTTCCATAAATGTACAGCTGTCCAGGTCTGGGAGATGTATACAGTTCCTGTCTCGGTTTTCTTCTCGTTTCGGCCATATTTATTCCCCATGATGCTTCCCGTTACCTTGTACCATCTGACTGTACCCTGAGCCGTCCATGTTGCTCCTCGGTATACACCCTGACCAGTCACGTGACGGTTTGCTGACCCAGTGGTCAGCCTGGCTGGCCCTCCCTGGACGTGCTGCCGTCCCGCGACGGGTGGTCATCCTGGCTGGCCCTCCCTGGACGTGCTGCCGTCCCGCGACGGGTGGTCATCCTGGCTGGCCCTCCCTGGACGTGCTGCCGTCCCGCGACGGGTGATCAGCCTGGCTGGCCCTCCCTGGACGTGCTGCAGTCACGCGACGGGTGGTCATCCTGGCTGGCCCTCCCTGGACGTGCTGCCGTCCCGCGACGGGTGGTCATCCTGGCTGGCCCTCCCTGGACGTGCTGCAGTCACGCGACGGGTGGTCATCCTGGCTGGCCCTCCCTGGACGTGCTGCAGTCACGCGACGGGTGATCAGCCTGGCTGGCCCTCCCTGGACGTGCTGCAGTCACGCGACGGGTTTGATTGTCACGAGGGTTGTATTTCATATTTTTCCTCAGTAAACAACTGGTTCGTTGTGCCGCTTATGCTCGTCCTGTGAGCGGTAGCGCAAAAGGATTACATGGGTCACGAAGGGTCTGTGTCAGACCCCAGCGGCCAGATGATTATTACCTGAATTATTACAAAGGTGGATCATTACATAAGCTAACAGTCTTTCCTACTGTAACTATGCTAGATACAGAAAGTGGATACAATCTCAAAATTTTAGGTATCTTGTTATTAACAATTAGGTGTAGTGACATTTCTTACTGGATTTGTTTAGATCTATCCCTAAAAGGATCTATTGTTTCACATTCTAAGACACAGTGTCCTTATTGTATGTCCAAATCTCTGGCCACAAACTGTACAGTACCGCATGCCTAACATCATCAGATCTGCCCACAGTACCAAGTACCCATAACCCAGCCTTAATGTAGCCATGACAACATCTTGTAGTGTTGTGATCTTGTTACCTTCTCCATACACACGTCTGACCTGACACATGTGACTGTGATGGAGAATGGATCTACTAACGCTTGTTTATCTCAGATAGGTCTATTAGTTCCTTGTTAGTTAGTATGATGATTTCTAACAACCCAAAGTTGAGTCCAACAACCTCTTTATCGAGAGGATAGTTTGGCTAAGCATGAAGTGTATCCAGCTTCTCGGACACCTGTGTGGGAGGAGATCCATAACAGTTTGATTTGAATCTCTTGACTTGTAATGCTGGCATATTTGTGTCTGGCTTCAGAGACCAGCTTGTTACATTCTGACCCCAGGGTGTTAAGGGCAAGTAATGAAGATAAAGAATCAGAGATAATTAAACTGTCTGTGTCAGTGATTTCTACCTGCTCAAGAGCTACCATGTGAACACTTCAGTTTGTAGAGTAGATGTCCAGTTGCTTATTGTAACATTTTTCTCTAATCTATTACCATTGGGCTGGAGCTCACTGCCTGCCCTCCCAGTGGCAGGCAGAGTCGTGAGAACCGTCAGTACAGATGATGCACTGGGCTATGTTATTGTCAGTCTGGAGTTTGTGTATATGTTCCAGAGCGCTGCTCTTGGCTAAGTGTTGAAGGTCAAGATTGTCCACTTAGAAGGTGTGTTAGACTGCGGACTTTATATTGTCACTTGGAAACAATACAGCAGATTGTCTGTTGGAGAGATGAGCCGTGCATCCAGCGTGAGTCGACCACTTGTATCCACTATAGTCACCTCACACAATATAACTTGACTCTTGCCAATATCAAGTGCAGCTTTCAGGTCGAGAAATGTGATGTAGTTGTGGCGTCTGTCGCCAGGATCTGTCAGGAAAGTTGTGATGCCGTTGTGTGCACTTGTGTTGTCATGTTGTGAAGACAGTAATGTCAGGCGACATGTGTTCTGAGATGGTGTGTTGTGGTCTGTTGGGCAGCACCATCCCCTGAAGAGGTGGTTCACTCATGAACATGAACCCGTGTTGAGGGGTCGGTCCTTACTGGGGGGGGGGGGGGGGGGGGGGGGGAGATGGCCGGAGGCTCTGGTCGAATGTTGGAGGAAACTGTACTAACGTTATCGTAAGATTAACTCCTCGAGCACGACGGTACGATCCTTAATGACGACGGTACGATCTTTGAGCACGACGGTACGATCCTTGATCGCGACGGTGCTACCCTAGATGACGGAAGTACGTCCCTGATCACGAGGCTACGACCTATGAGTACGACGATACTACCTGAGTAAGACGCTTACAAGAGATCACACACACACACACACACACACACACACACACACACACACACACACACACACACACACACGGGATACACCGTAAGCATTAGCATCACACAGGCTTCATTGATCCATGCCAAACAACATTATCATTTGTGGTGCCTCCACCTGAGGGGCTTCTATCAGACCAGATAGTATTCCGGCGATGATAGCAGTGTGTGTGTGTGTGTGTGTGGAGGAGGGGAGGGCAGCCCATGCTAGCGCCTCCCGTGGACAGTCGGTCACACGGACGGACAACTTCGCGAATCGACACAGCTGCGAGCTAGCGGTAGTTTGTTGCCTTATTATTGCCATGATAACCTGAGGTAGGGATGGATGTATGGGAGGTGACGATGACTCCCCTCACTCATCATGTTACTCACATTCGTGAGAAACACAGCAGAACTCACAATGAAATGTGCTCCCTTATATAACCGGCTGTCCTCCCTCATACATTGGCCTGTCCTCTCATACATTGGCCTGTCCTCCTCCACACATTGGTCTGTCCTTCCTCATGCATTGGCCTATCCTCCCTCATACACTGGTCTGTCTCCCCTCATAACACTGGCCTGTCCTCCCTCATACACTGGCCTGTCCTCCCACATACAATGGCCTCTCCTCCCTCATACACCGTGTCGTCAACAATTCCATCCCTTAATACGAAACTTTCATATTCATGTGAAGGAAACTCGTCTCCCGGAGCCAGGGCGGCCACGGAGCTAACGTCTATCACATATTCTCTTTTTTTAAAGCGATCTTCAGGAATCGCGTGACACAGAAAATGGGAAGGAGCGAGGCAGGTGATGTTCCCATTTTCCATCCTTCATTTTTACATGACATTTAAATTTCAGGCTCGCCTGCATGACATAATATAATGTCCCTGGAGGAAGTCTGTGTTTTCCTTCTGGTTGCCATGCAGTCAAGTATATTATCATAATGCTGATCACCATTCCACGTGAATAAATAGGTCATATACAGTGACCTTTTCTGAGAAACACAACGAAAGGTTGACAATATAAATCCATCATACCTTAAAACAGAGACATATTAAGGCAATTTTCCTCGTAGTTTATGAAACATTTTCTGAATATTTACGTACGACTGTAATGATCGGTCTGGCCGTGGTAGGAGGACTTGTGTTGTATGGCTTATCGTGGACACTTTGCTTCCGGTATGGTGGCGTCCAAGGCTTTCAGGTCACGACATGATTCACTTATAAAGGTTCTTGTCCTCAATTCAATTGAAATACATTATATGTATATCTTTTTTCTTTCATACTGTTCGCCATTTCCCGCATTAGCGAGGTAGCGTTAAGAACAGAGGACTGGGCCTTTGAGGAACTATCCTCACCTCGCCCCCTTCTCTGTTCCTTCTTTTGGAAAATAAAAAAAAAATAAAAAAAGTGAGAGGGGAGGATTTCCAGCCCCCCGCTCCCTTCCCTTTTAGTCGCCTTCTACGACACGCAGGGAATACGTGGGAAGTATTCTTTCTCCCCTATCCCCTATATATATATATATATATATATATATATATATATATATATATATATATATATATATATATATATATAAAATCACAAAATCCCTCCAACAGCCAGGATTCGAACCCAGGACCTTTTGCGTGGTAGTCGGGAACTTCCTTTCCCACGCTAGGGAGGTAGCGTCCGGCACAGACGAACAACGGCTTCATTCGCACACATCAACTCCTTAACTGTCATGCATAATGTGCTGTAACCAGAGCCCACCATGCACAGCCAAGCCTCAGAGGCTACCGCATGGTTTACATTGACCACTTCATCTTATGTCCTACTTCAGCTCACTGACACCATGTTACCTCTCACATACCACAGAGATCAAGTATATTTTATCCCATGCACGCCACTCGCCCTCGTACTTTCGTGTATATATATATATATATATATATATATATATATATATATATATATATATATATATATATATATATATAGTTGGTTTTACCGGACTCCGCCTGCTTTAGGTTAAGCTGATAGTTTAGAGTCAACTTTAGCGAAGCTGCATCATTGTCGGTACATCGTCTCGTCAGTGAACTCCTCACAGCAGAGGAGTCGTCCAGATTTTCCAGTCAACTAGAGGTAGCGCAGCCAAGGTGGGACGTAGGAACCCCTGGAGGAAAAGTGGTCTTGGGTAGCATCAGGACTCTTCCATAGAGAGAGTTGCTGGGTTGCAGATGACTGTCGTGTTAGTATGATAGGTGCTGTGAAAATGAGAGTGTTGCTTCTACTTGACCAACGTCAAGAAAGAGCTAATAAGACTGGTAGGTTGCTAGTGATTCCTTTGCAGCCTGAAGAGAGGTTGAACCACGAGCCGTCCACCGGGCTGGTGGTGTTCCACACAATTGCCCCCGCCACTGTCTCAGGCTGTATACTAAAGAGGTCGCCAGCTCCGGCCTGTTTCATGAACTCCTGTTGACTAACTGGGTTACTTACTCGCGTCTGACGTGATACTGTCACGTAGGCCAGATGACGGTGTGTGTGTGTGTGTGTGTGTGTGTGTGTGTGTGTGTGTGTGTGTGTGTGAAGCCTTGATCTGTCGTACGGAGGCATGCGAAAAGATTGCTGACAGCTGCAGATATCTGGGTTCTTTATATGTTGCGTGACGCCGACCTACTCCGTCATCCATCACTGGAGTGATGGTGACGTGCGGACGTGGACGTCACACTTCGTTGGACGCGTTAAACACAGCCGCCCGGTCCTGCAAGACGCCGTGCTACATGTTCCAGGGTGTGGGTTGTGGGGCTACAGAGGTAACGTTCCTCCCTCACTGACCAGCCCAGACTGAGCGACACCAACACATGTGGTTCACCTTTGTAAGAACGCTATCATGATCTCCCGCATGGCCGGCCTAAAACATGGCGCTCCCTCATGGCTCTTCTGGATCATAGGCTCCCACATGGCCAGCCTGGAACATAAGCTCCCACCTGGCCGGCCTAGAACATGGTGCTCCCGCATGGCCCTCCTGGATCATGAGCTCTCGTATGGTTGGCCTGGATTAAGTAGGACTAACTGCCTCGCGGGTGGCGTGTCACCATGAACACTGGAGGCTTCTGAACCACGACCGTGCTAGTGTGACTACTGTGACTCCGTGCCACCATCACCACCACCACACTCACCACCAACACTTGTACCACTCCCACCATCACCACCACCACACTCACCACCAACACTTGTACCACTCCCACCATCACCACCACCACACTCACCACCAACACTTGTACCACTCCCACCATCACCACCACCACACTCACCACCAACACTTGTACCACTCCCACCATCACCACCACCACACTCACCACCAACACTTGTACCACTCCCTCCATCACCACCACCAAGCTACCAGTGTCACCACAACCTACACTACCATCACCTAGACCTTACCACACTGTGACCAGATTGTCAGGAGTGAGGAGCGGGTTATACCTTACATAATGGAAAAGAGGAAAGAAAAATATAGATTCCATGAGGTTAAACTGCAGAAAGAAATCATTGAAGTCCTCTTTCATCCTGTAATGATCAGTTAGTGTCTCCTTAGTGAGTCGATATTAGACAATTTGACTTCACAGTACATCACATTACGTCGCAGTATATCACAGTACATCGCAGTACATCACGGCACATCACATTACATCACAGTACATCGCAGTACATCACGGTGTATCACATTACATCGCAGTACATCACATTAATGTTGGTTAGGAAGTTAAGTACCTGAAGTCAGTATATAACACTAAATGACGGTATCTGGCAGTAATGCTTGGGTCGACCAGGTGTCACTCTACCTACGTACGGTCTGTCATGAACGAAGATTTGTAGTTCATAATCATATCAGACCTGTGCTGTGTACGTACGTCCGTACGTGTGCAGTACCACAGCATGTATTTCATACAGTCATAAAGTTTACTGGTAGTAACTGTGATAAAGCGGGACAGTTTACTGGTAGTAACTGTTATAAAGCGGGACAGTTTACTGGTAGTAACTGTGGTAAAGCGGGACAGTTTACTGGTAGTAACTGCTATAAAGCGGGACAGTTTACTGGTAGTAACTGTGATAAAGCGGGACAGTTTACTGGTAGTTAATGCAATAAAGCGGGACAGCTCTGCTCATATTCTCCAAAAGCGGGACATTCTCGTTTCTTGTAAAAGTTCCAGCGGGACGGTGGGACGTGCACTTCAAAAGCGGATTATACCACCGGAATTGGGACATGTAGTCACGCTCGTTAACCATCCTTGCCGTTATTGCTGGTAATGATATTGTTTGGCCCAGTGATCTGGTAAAATCCCCGTGATGAACTGGTCACGGTATCACTGTCAAGATGAACTGGTCACGGTATCACTGTCAAGATGAACTGGTCACGGTATCACTGACAAGATGAACTGGTCACTGTATCACTGTCAAGATGAACTGGTCACTGTATCACTGTCAAGATGAACTGGTCACTGTATCACTGTCAAGATGAACTGGTCACTGTATCACTGACAAGATGAACTGGTCACTGTATCACTGTCAAGATGAACTGGTCACTGTATCACTGACAAGATGAACTGGTCACTGTATCACTGTCAAGATGAACTGGTCACTGTATCACTGACAAGATGAACTGGTCACTCTATCACTGACAAGATGAACTGGTCACTGTATCACTGTCAAGATGAACTGGTCACTGTATCACTGACAAGATGAACTGGTCACTGTATCACTGTCAAGATGAACTGGTCACTGTATCACTGACAAGATGAACTGGTCACTGTATCACTGACAAGATGAACTGGTCACTCTATCACTGTCAAGATGAACTGGTCACTGTATCACTGACAAGATGAACTGGTCACTCTATCACTGACAAGGGAGTTATAACTATGGCGTGGGCATGTTCCCATGTGCCTGGGAGCGGCGTGGGTGAGAGCCAGAGCTTCATGGGACAAACGCTGAACATGGGAGAGAAGCGTGAGTGAGAGGGGTCATGTTGGTGGGAGAGAGGGAGGGTGCGAGGAGCGACTCATGCTGGGAAAGGGGGAATGTGGGGTGGTGGGCGTGAGGCTGCATGGCGCCGATCTCCAGGCGCCAGCGGCTCAAACTGTCGCCTTGAGGGAGACCTGCCTCCGCTCCGCCTCTCTCTCTCTCTCTCTCTCTCTCTCTCTCTCTCTCTCTCTCTCTCTCTCTCTCTCTCTCTCTCTCTCTCTCTCTCTCTCTCTCTCTCTCTCTCAGCTAGAGTGTGGGGGTGGCTGGATGAATGCAACATTGCAGGGTTAGTGTTTGTGTTGCGCGCCCATGTTTTACCCCCCCCCGCCCGTACACCAGGACCAGCCCGTATCGTGGTAGACGTCTGCGGGATAACGTGGTGCGCCGCTTTTTGCCGCGGGGCGTGTATACTGGGTGGACCATATCTGGAGTCTACTGCGGCTGCCGACCTTCGTACCAGTATCATGTGGACGGGGTAGCAGTATGTGCCGACACACGCACCAAGGACGAGGACCAACACGACACACATTGTCGTGGTGGGAGCTCTCCTCATTCCTCATAACCCGGCGTTTGTATAACTTGACGTCACGACCCGTGAGCACGAGGGAACGACCCATGAACACGACGGCACGACCCGTGAGCACGCGAGGATGACCCGTGAACACGAGGAGACGACCCCGTGAGCACGAAGGGACGATCCTTAAGCACGACGGCACGACCTTTGAACATGGAAAGACGATCGCTGTCAAGGATCGTGCCCTCGTATTCAACGCCTTTTTTGTTTCTGGCCTTTGTATCACCCTAGGTGTGTGTGTGTGTGTGTGTGTGTATGTGTGTGTGTGTGTGTGTGTGTGTGTGTGTGTGTGTGTGTGTTTGTGTGTGTGTGTGTGTGTGTGTGTGTGTAAGAGAGAGAGAGGAGGGGGGAGGAGAGGGGTGTCTGGCCGACCTGACTGTTGTTTATGACGTGGAGCGGTGCAGGACTGCAATTATCTGTGCCTTGGCCAGTGTTGTGCCGGGCGTGCTGCTGGGCGCGGCGGGAGGCGGGCAAAAGATATCCCGTCAAAGTATCCTTCTTTAAGGATGGAAGTCCTACTTCTCCTCCTTAAGGAAGCAAATCCTACTTCTCATGCTTGTAAGTGTCCTTATAAAGAGAGCAGATTGTGATTTTCGCGTCCTCAACTGTCTTTTTAAAGGGATCGGATAACTTGTACCTGTAACTGTATTTTATGTTGATCTTGTGGTCTGTTGTACAACGTGCAGCATATTCGGTCCATGGTGGACAGGTCTTGCTTCTGTACATATAAACAGAAGTCACGTATTGTGTACAACATGGAAACCTTTTGTATGGAAGTCTGAATAAGGTGAGTGAGGAACGTACATGGGTAATGCCATTATGAACGACTAAGGAGTGAGTAATAATGAGGAATGAGTAAATATACCGCCAATGGAAGTTGTGGTAAGACTTTGTTGTTGCCAAGTTTGGGGTCATTCCCTCGATCATGATCTCTGATGGGAACGTAAAGAAGTGTTCGAGGAGAGGAACGTATCCCATACCAGAGCCGTTCCCTCCGTATCGTCTGTCGTGAGGGTGTTGCAATGTGGGACGTGTCTTTCAGCAGGCAGCACCGATGGAACCTCCCCTTCAGGAGGCGGACCTGTAGATAATGAAGGTCTTGTGTCCCTTGCTGTGTCCTGCAGGGCAGGTCCTGGTGCCGCACGCATTGCTGATAAGAAAATGGAAGTGTTATCAGTCAAGGGGGCGGCCCCCGATGCAAACTGCTGCACCGGTGGACCTTATATTCTACACTTCCTCCTCCCGCAGCATGCATGGCTGTAGAAAGAATTGAACGGGCAAGTTACTTGTGCCATCAAAATAAGGATCTTTTGCTCTGTTGGCGCATCAACCCACTTGGAGATGTGAGTTACATGAATTGTAAACTGTGTGGCCAGAGATGTGGACACACACAACACCACAGTGTTTTCGACCGTGTGAAAATTGAGCCCAGCACAGATACGTCTGAATACACCCTGCTACAGGAAATGGTACAGAACCTTACAGTTGTAACGATGTACCTGAAATGTTGATATTGTATCCAGTTATCGCACGTAGTAAATCGTCTGCCGTATGAAGGCTAGATTTATGTAACGAGCCAGTTTTGTATAGTTTAATATCAGAAACATCTGGTCACTGGGGCCCTGAATTAGAGGCCCATTGTGGCCTCTGTAATCCTGCGCTCCCGTTCACGGGACGAATATGGCCGCCACATTAAGTTGGTCGCTGATACCAACAAAAAGCCACAAAGCTACCAAGTGGGCAGCACAAGGTATCACGGAGAGTGTGCCACGCACCACACCGGCCGGCCCCGCCACACAGGGCCCCGCCATATTCGTACAAGCAGCGGTAATTTTACGTTGCAAGATTGGCAGGTCATCAGGCGGCGGCGGGTGTTGTCTGACGGGCCGTCACGGGGAGCGAGAGAGAGAGGTTCTCGCCGGCTGGGCGGCTCGCTCCCGAAGGCAGGAAGTACTGTGCATGATGGCGACACTATAAACGGCGGGGTATTGTATGGAGTGTGAGCCCCAGGTGGCATCGAGTTAAAGGGACGGGAGGCGGAGGTGGCGTGGGGAAGAAGAGCCGACTCGACCCAGCGTGTTCGTCGCCTACACTGGGTGAAGAAGGTGGCTGGGGGGAGAGACACCTGTCGTGGTGGCCTCCGTCATTTCTTACGGTCTGGGGTTATTCCCGAGGGGAAAGGAATCTTGTTGTGTTGGTGAAATTAGTTTTTCCTCCGGTGTTCCGTCCACATGACACGTTATCAACATGCATCATGGTTATGTGTTGCTAGCACACACACACACACACACACACACACACACCACCCGTGCTAGTCCCTCGCATGGTGCAGCGCCTCTATACAACGCCAACATAATATTTAATGGGAACCTGTAATGGAACCCGATCATGTGAATAGCTCTCTAACACGAGCACTCCCACAGGATCAGCCTGATCCCCTAATTGTTAGTTGTGACTTGGTGAGGGTGACGGCAGTGCAGGGGAAGTTGTGATTGCCTCACGTATATTACATTGTGGTCGTAGTATGTACCAGTGGCGTGGGAAGTACACCCTCCATGTGCTTCTCTCCTTCCTCATGTTATAATTAGCCGCTTGAGTACTACGGTACGACCCTTGAGCACAGTGGCACGGCTCTTGCTATCTTGGTTCTGGTCGAACCCTCAGTAAGACCGAGTATCGCCTCCTCATGTTGCGTGCGACGCTCAGATAGAAGTATACGTTTTGACCTTGGAACTAAAACTCGGGAGAGGTGATAGATCACATGCAGCCAACCACATCGTCTTATTACGATACATTCCGGTTGTATCGCTGTGTGAAACTGTAAAGAAAATGTCTCTCTGTCCAGTATTTCTCCGCCGTGGGAACCTCATTAGCTTTTCGTCATTCACTTGAGTCGTGTGTGTCATGTTTGGTGTCCTGGTAGGGTCGTGTGATGCTGTGTTGGTGCGTGTGGTGTTATGGCTACCGTAACCCCGATGTTGACTGGGGATCCGCCTGGCACCAGCCTCATCATAACGCCTCGTGCAAGTGGTCCCCAGGCTCGCGTGCCTGATATTTATACCCCTAATGTAGCGGCGGCCATCTGTCCTGGAGGCCTGTGATTGTCATGGGCCGCCCATGTACGAGTTCCATTGCCAGGTGGAGGAAGCTCCTGCTGTGCGCTGTGGTCAGTCAGTCATGGTTTACCTTCACTCGTGTTTCCTCGGTTGATATCGTGTGTTTGGGAACTGGGAACTCATACCTGAGTACTTAAGCTTTCCTCGACAAAAGTAAAGTAACATAAGGAATAATGAATGCAACATGTGGTTATAACTTTCCATTGTACTGTATGATAGATGTTACTGGGATATTTGATACGAGAGAATTATTGTCTGTTTAAGACAGCAATGTGGCCTAGGTTTACAGCTGTCAGCCTGGCTCCCATCGAGCGGCTGGCACCCTGCCATTACCGCCTATGGCCGTGGCTTACACCATAATTAGTGGTCGTGGCCCTCACCCCGCCTCACCGTATTCGCCAGCATCACATGCCTTCTGTGTTTCACATTACCCTCAAGTTAGTCTCGGGACATATATGGTTCCACATGGCCCAAATTGTTCCACATGTAGCTTGGTGCGTGCCACAGTGTGTGGTGTAGACTGAGCCAGTCTGGGTATGATGCTGGAGGGGAGTACGTACTGTGGTGGTGTGAGGCAGGAACATTACCCTCTGCACCGTTGGCAGTATGATGGTGTGGCAGCAGCTGGGTCTCCCACGGGTGGTGACGTCAACACCAGTGTGGCGCATGAGTGGTTACAACTTGTCAGCTGTTGGGGCGGGACTCGTATGTCTCAAAGTTGTTGGCACCATCTCATTGAGGCTCTCTCTCTCTCTCTCTCTCTCTCTCTCTCTCTCTCTCTCTCTCTCTCTCTCTCTCTCTCTCTCTCTCTCTCTCTCTCTCTCTCTCATGGCCGTCTCACAAGGCCTTCTCTTGCTCATGTCATCTCACGAGGCCTCTCTCTCACTCTCTCTCTCTCTCTCTCTCTCTCTCTCTCTCTCTCTCTCTCTCTCTCTCTCTCTCTCTCTCTCTCTCTCTCTCTCTCTCTCTCGGCCACCTTGGGGGATTTCTCTTATCTGTTTCTCCCCAGATTATGTACATCTGTGTTGCTGTTGGTTGGTTGTGCGTGCGTGTGTGTGTGTGTGTGTGTGTGTGTGTGTGTGTGTGTGTGTGTGTGCAATTTATCGTTTGAGGAGAACTACACTGGACGTCAGTATTTACTGAACTGGTATGGTTGTAGGTTGCCTACAACAGTTGTTGTGTCGCCTACAAAACTGTCCAGTCTTGACAAAAGAAATATTCATCAACTTCTTCACAAGTGAAAGAAGAGATGAACGAAGAGATTGCAGACATGACTCTCGGTCCTGTGTGTCCAAAGGTAAAGAATGACACCAACAACACATTGAAACTGCCATCCGGTCGACGGATTTCTGCACCAGTTGAGGCCAGCGTTGTGGGGTTTCACTCACCACTTGATTTGAAACGTCTCATCAGAAAAGTATTGCACTGTGAAAACTAAGGGTAACAAGGAGTCAAAACAAGGCTTTACCATTCTCAGTCTGCCCATCACTGCTGCTTGGTCAGTCCCACGCTTCCTGGCACTTAAAGCCTCAGTCTGTCTGATGATTAAGTCATTGGACTGACTCACTGCTAGTGGCGTACCAGCCACGGTTGTAATTGCAAACAACCAAATAGAGAGAGAGAGAGAGAGAGAGAGAGAGAGAGAGAGAGAGAGAGAGAGAGAGAGAGAGAGAGAGAGCAATCCTCAGCTTGACTGTGAGCGGTAATACGGAGGCGTCATAACGGTCAATGCTCGTGTGGTCGGTATCCACACACAAGCTATGGTGGTGTGTGTGTGTGTGTGTGTGTGTCAGGTGTTGGCAGGTTAGGGGATAAATGGGGTTGGTCAAAGATGGGTTGGTGGGGGAGGAGGGGAGCGATGATGGGGTCAGGTAGTGGTGGCAGGTAGGGCAGTGATGCGTCACCCAGTGTTGAGGATGGGGAGGGGTGCGTGAATCATAGTGGGAGTGCAGGTAGACCCAGGTGCGTGACGCCGGGTGCTGGAGGGATCAGTACCTCACCCACTGACCACAATCACCCCAGCCAACAATTAAAGCCATCAATTCTCTCTCTCTCTCTCTCTCTCTCTCTCTCTCTCTCTCTCTCTCTCTCTCTCTCTCTCTCTCTCTCTCTCTCTCTCTCTCTCTCTCTCTCTCACACACACACACACACACACACACACACACAGTAACCTTACGTCTGTTGAAGGGCGGATCTGCAAACACATGTGCTCACATTAATTCTCTCTCTCTCTCTCTCTCTCTCTCTCTCTCTCTCTCTCTCTCTCTCTCTCTCTCTCTCTCTCTCTCTCCTAATGTTCGTCATTAGCTTTTGCCGAGAGAGATGGCCCCAGTGGAATCGTAGATCTGGATGGTTTACGAGGTACGGGTTATACAGTTAGATGGACGTAGACTGCCAGGAAATGCCTTGTGTCGTGAACTGGAGTTTGGGCTGAGGAGGAAACTGTACATACTGCCTCATGCTAGTAATGACCATGGGGTCCCACATGTCGTGTGTGTGTGTGTGTGTGTGTGTGTGTGTGTGTTACGGTGGAGAGAATTTTACGCTTGTTTGCCCCGTTTCTTGACCTTGTATAGACATATGTATCATGATTTTACTCGTATGTATGTACACACACACACACACACACACACACACACACACACACACACACACACACACACCGTTTTCACTCAGTCTGTGTGGCTCAAAAGGCGACATTAACGACGTGGAGAAAGTTAGGAAATGTAATTATTGGCTAGCGGTGGGCCAGACCAGGCGCCATACATCGCCCCACACCCACCATGGCTCCTCTACGCCCACACTGGCTCAGACCAGGCGCCATACACCGCCCCACACCCACCATGACTCCTCTTCACCCACACTGGCTCAGGCCAGGCGCCATACACCGCCCCACACCCACCATGACTCCTCTTCACCCACACTGGCTCAGGCCAGGCGCCATACACCGTCCCACACCCACCATGGCTCCTCTACACCTACACTGGCTCAGGCCAGGCGCCATACACCGCCCCACACCCACCATGACTCCTCTTCACCCACACTGGCTCAGGCCAGGCGCCATACACCCCCCACACCCACCATGGCTCCTCTACACCTACACTGGCTCAGGCTAGGCGCCATACACCGCCCCACACCCACCATGACTCCTCTACACCCACACTGGCTCAGGCCAGGCGCCATACACCGCCCTACACCCACCATGGCTCCTCTACACCCACATGCAGCTGTATACACGCGCCACGTCGTCTCAAACAGCTGGCCTGGCTGCTGTGCAGGTGTAAAGGTAGCGTGACACTCAGCCACTGTGGTAGTCCCGCCAGCTGCCCGTGCACCTGTCCTCAACCCTTTATGATTCCTGTTTACCTTGGGCGAAACCCGCCGCCAACTGTCACCCAGCCTGGCTCCGGCCTGCCTCCTGCTGCGCCTCCCCAGGGTGGAAGGTCACTCCTGGAGAACACCTTGACGCCGCTCAGGCTGTTAGGACGCTGCCTCCTGGTGTCTGACCCTGCTGGTGATGTCAGGACGGTGTCTGCTGGTGTCTGACCTTGCTGGTGATGTCAGGACGGTGTCTGCTGGTGTCTGACCCTGCTGATGATGTCAGGGCGGTCTCTGCTGGTGTCTGACCCTGCCGGTGATGTCAGGACGGTGTCTGCTGGTTATGTCAGGCTGCTGTGTGCTGGTGCCGGACTCTGCTGGTGAAGTGAGAAACCCCTCTTGCTGGTATAGTTAGCCTGAGCGTCCCAGGTATGTTCAGTGTGCCAAGTATGGTGACTGAGCAAGGTATGGTGAGCGTGCATAGGCCTGCCTGTGCCAGGTATGGTGAGCCTGCCAGGTATGGTGAGTCTACCATGTATGGTGAACATGGCAGGTATGGTGAACCTGCCGGGTATGGTAAGCCTACCATGTATGGTGAACATGCCAGGTATGGTGAACATGCCAGGTATGGTGAGCCTACCAGGTATGGTGAACATGTCAGGTATGGTGAGCCTACCAGGTATGGTGAACATGTCAGGTATGGTGAGCCTACCAGGTATGGTGAACATGCCAGGTATGGTGAACATGCCAGGTATGGTGAACATGTCAGGTATGGTGAGCCTACCAGGTATGGTGAACATGCCAGGTATGGTGAACATGCCAGGTATGGTGAACATGTCAGGTATGGTGAGCCTACCAAGTATGATGAGCCCACCAGGTATGGTGAACCTATTAATTATGGTGAACGTATCAGGTATGGTGAACCTACCAGGGATGGTGAGCATGCCGGGTATGGTGGCCGTGACCGGACGTCGTAATGAGAGGCCGTGTGAGATGCGGAACGCTGCAGGAAGTTGGGTCCTGGTAACCTACTTGTAACACACACACACACACACAGTGCTCGCGTGATAGGCTCAAGTTCTTCCTGATCCCTGATTGGTCTGGTGGAATGTCCCCTTCTCATGGCTGGCCACTGTGAATGGTGGAGTGTGTGACGCATCTCGGTGCTGGCCGCCTGTGAATGGTACGGTGTAGTGCATGACGATACAGTGTGACGTATGACCGTATGGGGCGTGCATGAATGATGTGGTGTGATGCATGAATGTGATGGGCGTATGTGAACAAGGCAGTGTAGCACAGGTCGTTGCTGGGCGTATGTCAGCAAGGCAGTGTAACACAGGACGGTGCTGGGCGTATGTGAACACATCACTGTAACACAGGCCGGTGCTGGGCGTATGTGAACACATCACTGTAACACAGGCCGGTGCTGGGCGTATGTGAACACATCACTGTAACACAGGCCGGTGCTGGGCGTATGTGAGTGGTGTATTGTGACGCATCCTGATTGATGGTGGACGTCTGATTGTGGCGTGAGGGGATCACGAGGGGAGTGGCCGCTGTGGTACCTGTAGGACGGAGGGAGAGGAGCAACATCCCGGCGTGCTGGAGAGGATGGTTGGTGAGAGATGATGTCGGGAGCATGAATGAAACAGAAGGAATATGATCCCACTCCAGGTACACAGAGGTAGGGGATGAGCCACTCCAGAAGTGTGAGCAGGACACCATAACTGGACAAATAATATCCCTCTAGATGTGTACTAGCTGGTCCCTGTTATGAATGGGTACCGGTCACGGGTACTGGTGGCCCACATGATGGTATCGATCACGGGTACTGGTGGCCTTCGTCAGTACCGAGCCAAGCAGCCATGAAGTACTGTGCCACATGTTTTCCCCGGGGATGACAGATGTGTCAGGTGTTCCCTTAGCTTACTGCGGTGTGTGGAGTCGACGGTACTGTCTCGGTGGCAACTGTGAGTGAATCATTCACATGTTGTGTTGTGCAGACAGGCCGACCCTCACTCAGGCTGACACCAACTCTCCTGGCGGGTCGGCAAATGCCACACCACACCTGTCGCCCCAACCACCCATCCGCCCACCCATCCACCTACACTATCTTCCTGCCACACCGCCAGCCTGGCTCTCATCCGTCTCTCGCAACCCCCCCCCCCCCCACCTAAAGAGGCTGTCCACTTACTCACAGAACCTTTTACTCGCAGTGCCTCTTCACCTCACAAGCCGACGTGGTATTCCTTTGTCTAATCAGAGCTCCACAGTGGCTCACCTCAGCGTTTGTAGCTCCCTGGCGTACGGCATTATCCCCAGTGGTGTGGTGGCCGCCAGGCACCCTGGGCTGGGGGGCCCTCATGGCTCGCGGCCAGTGGTCCGTGTTGCTTACCCGCTGCTGGGCGGCTCACTCAACACATGGCAACATGATAGAGTATCGAGAGGGATTGTGTGTTTTTATTGCATGTATGTGTGTCTGAGTGTATATGTGATTGTGGATGTGTATATGTGTGTGTGCTTGTGGATGTGTATATGTATGTGTGCTTGTTTGTTGTGTACGTGCGTATGTTTCTTAACGTCTCTCTCTCTCTCTCTCTCTCTCTCTCTCTCTCTCTCTCTCTCTCTCTCTCTCTCTCTCTCTCTCTCTCTCTCTCTCTCTCTCTCTCTCTCTCTTCTCGTTGTTTATAAACCCTTGCCTTCAGTGCAGCAAACGTTGCCAGCGCCCGTTAACTGAAGTGCTTCTTCGGTTAGCAATTAATTTTGGCAGCGAGCGACAGGTTTATTAATCTTGCCATCGGCTGCTGCTTCGTAGTTCTCCCAGAACACATTAATTGCCTCCTTTAGTACCTTCTTTAATTGTGTTGACAGACGGTTACTAGATACAACACATTAAGCCATTGTGTGGTGGTGTTAACTGGTTGTGTGACGCTTGTGACGACAAGTGTGTTGTGTGTGACGCTAGTGTGAGGTGACCTGATACCCAGCAGTAGCGGAACAATACACCCGGGTTACGTCATGACTTCATATTGTTCGTCGGGGGAAATTTCATGATTGGAAGGGTTTGTTATTGTCTGAAACTGTAGGTACGTGGGGCACCATTAACGCCGTCCATTATACTTTACAGGAGATGTGATAATACAATGATCTAAGATTATTATTTACTTGTAAGACTATCTGTGTTCGTTGGAGACTTGTCGTAAACCTTCCATGGAACACAAGTTACATAATTGTTACCCGTGATCTGTGCAACGTTGAAAGTGAGGCACTGAGGTAACGAAAGTGATTTCCAGTGTACGTCTTCGACAGCCTCAAGGCTGCTGTGCCGCCGTGATGAAGACCTGCTCCTTTTGATATCATGGAACGTCGACTGAAGCTGAAGTCACTGAAGCGGGTCAACAGTCAGAAGGTTCAGGGGTCAGAGAAGCGGGATGTTGGGCTTCGCTCCCCAGGGGCCCCTAAGAAGCCCTTGGTCAAGTCCCTGTCCATGGACTGGCGGCTGCCTCTTGGGTCTCCAGCGGATTCTTCCAACTCAGGACTGCAGAGGATCGACGAACTGGACCTAAGTTCGAGTCAGCACCTGTGTCGCAGTGCCACGTGCCCGAGTGTGCCCACCATCGGCTCCCTCGCCTCCCCGCGTGGCTCGCCCTTCACCCGTAGCCCTGTCATGGAGGCCCTGCGGAACTCTCCTGCAACATCCGCCATGACCTCCCTTGGAAGAGGAATCGGAACGCGTCTGGTGCGGTCTCACGAGGACCCGGGACCAACCACGCCAGGCGGTGAGAAGCGGCCACATCGGGGTCTGCGCCGCACTCGATCTCGCCCCGAAGGTCCCGCCCCATCGTTTGGCCCCCGGGCCGCAGCCGCAGCCGCTGCGGCAAACACGGGCGGAAGCCTGGGGGCCAGCGTGGGCGGTACCATAAAGCGGTACGTCAGTCTTCTGCGGAGTCGATCTGCGGTGTCGCACCGGGAGCGACCTGCAATTGGCCGCATCAGTCCAGGTAACTATCTCACATGATCTGTTGTAGACCCTACCACCACACACGACCGCTCACGACCCAGTGGCTTCATTCACGAGCCACACCACCACTCCTTCCTTGCCCCAGGTACAGTAATACTACACCCTGTAGACAACAGCACAGTGTTTATGTTTTTACTTTAAGTCATGTGTCATTGTCATGGCACGTGAGTCCGTGGCATAATTGTCGTGGCACCAGCGCGTGTGGCATAAGGTGAGTCAGTCTCCACAAGAGATATACTAATGGTTTTAGAGGTTTTGTGTGGATGTTGTAGCAGCAGAGGATGACCATGTTGCAGGTCCCTCTACCTTCCTTACACAAATGATCCTGTGAGCTACTTTGTTAGTCATCACTGCTGGAGGTGTTGCAGTGTGTGACCGGTGTGGAGCAAGGGGCCGCCTGACACCCGCACCATCTCCTGGGGGCAGATGTGGACTAACGTTCTCCTGGCGCCTACCTAGGGCAGATGTAAAGCTGGGGGCAGCCTGGCATCAGTCTGGGGTACCTGCACCACCTCCCTAGGGCAGGTGTGAGGCATGGGCCGCCTGGCATCAGTCTGGGGTACCTGCACCACCTCCCTAGGGCAGGCTTGTGAGGCATGGGCCGCCTGGCATCAGTCTGGGGTACCTGCACCACCTCCCGGGGGCAGGTGTGAGGCATGGGCCGCCTGGCAGATGCGCGTGGTGTCCTGGAGAACCAGCGTCACCCACCTGGGACCTCGCCACCTTCCATAGATATCGCCTTTGCGGAGGTGTGATTCCGTCTGGCCACAGATCACTGAAGAGATAGCTTTTATCACTGTCAGCGGTTGCCTTGCTGGCGCTGGTTTTCCCTTGATAGTGAGTATAGGGCCTTTGGTAGGAATTCAGGGCAACAAAATGAAAGATCGTATCTATAAATGTTTATGCAAATATATAGAACTATACCGATGGGGACACACACACACACACACACACACACACACACACACACACACACACACACACACACACACACACATCACTTCACCTGGATGTATATAGCCAGTTTACACTAGCATTAAACTGGCCTCACCTGAGGAACGTCAGGGAAAACCCACCACCAGGTGTTTGGACTGAAACCTCCACCAGCTTACATACGAGGGGGAAGTTTTGATACTTCGGGTTGTGAGGCTACCCCGAGAAGGGGCAGGTTGTGAGGCTCTACCCTGAACAGGCAGGCTGTAGGGCTGCCCCCTGAACAGCTAGGTTGTGAGGCTACACTCTGAATAGCCAGGTTGTGAGGCTATACCCGGAATAAGCAGGTTATAGGGCAACCTTCAAAACAGCCAGTTTGTGAGGCTACCCCCTGAACAAGCAGATCATAAAGCTACTCCTTGAAGTGGCAGGCTGTGAAACTACCTCCTGAACGGGCATTGTGTTAAACCCCATAAACAGAGAGATGGTGAGGCAACCCCTTGATCAGCCAGGGTGCAAGGCAACCCGTCAAGGATTACCTCCAATTTGTGAGGTATCTCGTCAAGGTTTACCGCACCTGGACCTCCTGCGGGTTAGTAACGGGGTAAATGTCATTAACCATAACGCTAGGGCGGCAACTGTGGCTTATGGAAAGGTGACGCCACTAGTCAAGGTGAACCGCGTTCCCCGGAAGGTGCCACCACACACACACACACACACACACACACACACACACACACACACATTAGGAGACACTGTAGCCCCAGCACGAGTGGGTGGAATGGAGATGTTTCAGGAAACACGGAGATATCCTAATTAGACATCAACAGAACACTAAAAGACCTTGATCCCTGCATGGTTCTTGGTCCAGCTGGAATTTCACCATATGTGCTGAAGATGTGTGGGGATACTGCAGACAAAACCTCTTGAAATACCTAGTAAGATGGCGTTGGTGAGAGGCCAAATGCCAAGGGAGTAGAAAAGGTCAAACGTCTTACCCATCTGTAAGAAAGGAGACGGAGAACAGGCGCTGAACTACAGACAAGTCTCGCTGGCGAGTGTGATGTGTAAGTTGTGGGTAAATATGATCAGATCGAAAATGGATGACTTTTACCAGAGGAGAAATAACTTAAGTGAGAGACACCACGATTTTAGGAGGTGGAGGTCATGTGTTACAAAGTTCGTAGACATGCATGAGGGAGGAGTTCGTCGTGGTCAGCAGGGAAGGAAGGCTGGGTGGGTCATTTGTACCTGGACTGACACAAAGAATTTGACGCTATGCCGCATGGGAGGCTGATTAAGCGACTGTCACCGGGCATAGATTAGGGGAAAGTTTCTTCGGTAAATAGAAAATTATCTCTGTAGAAGAGAACAAAGGAGACGTGTCGGAGGAATCCTCTCAAAATGGCTCGGGGTTACCAGCGGAGTGTCACAGGGTTCTATTCTGGGACCATTACTCTTCTGTATCGATGACTTGCCTGAACGTGTGGACTCCCACCTGCATACATGTGCAGATGACGCAAAGATCAGGAGGGAAGGGAAAAGCGAGGAGGGTTCCGTCTTCCTACTGGGAGTCCTTGACGAACTCCGAAGTTGGTGTGATGCAAGGTTGATGAAGTGCAGGCTTAGCAGATGTAATAAGGACGAGACGAAGTGAGAGAAGGCCTCAGTATGACTATTATTATCTTGTAGGAAATAAGGTTCAGGATTCTGTATGTGATAAGAACTTAGGAGTTGACATCTTCCCTAAGATATCTCCATATTGCCTCAGAAGAAGGGTAGTTAAGGGAACAAACTGTCTTCTGGCAAATAGAAATAGTTTTCAAGTATATGGATAGTGAAATATTCAGCAAGCTGTTCATATCTTACATAACGCCAAAACTAAATTATACTTTTCAAATTTGGTCACAGCATCTGAAGAAGCTCAATGAGCTGATAGAGAAGGTCCACAGGAGGGCGACAAAGATGGTACAAGACTTAAAGGAGTTGAGTTACAGTGAAAGGCTAGAATCCTTTTGATCGTCCACCTCAGAAGAGAAAAGAGAGAGAGGGGTGACTTAATCACGGTGGACAGTCAACAGTTCTTTGGAAGTTGTAAAGATAGAACAACCAGAGGACATGGCATGAAGCTAAGCAAGAAAATTCTCAAGGGATTTTAAAAAAAGTAATTTTACAATGATGGATGAATGGGATAAATGGCAGAAGTCATGGGTAATGCAGGCAGCAGACAAAAATTTAAAATGTTTGATGATGGTAGAGAATGTTCAAGACATGAGGCCCCACGAGTGTTAACCCCAACCCCCCGTACAGTACAAATAGGTAATTACACAACACACACACACACACACACACACACACACAGCGTGAGAACGTGGGCGCATGGATGTGGTTTAGGCAAGCATTAGGTGCCCTGAACACGCTGTGAGGGAGCAGGTGTGGGGCGTAGTGATGAGCGGCGGCGGAGGAGGTGATCACTTTCCTGTACCACCTTTGACCCTGGAGACGTACAACACACAGGACGACCCACGTATCTGTACACATGTCACAGGGCAGGCATCCCTGGCTGAGCGAGTCTACGATGCTTGCCTCGCAGTGTTGGAGTTGATCTCTTTTTTTACTTGTTTTTCCACATGGATGAGTTACGTCATATGCTTGATTGCTCCCAGGTGACGTCCAGTACACCGGACCCTGAAAGCACTCGTGGGAGTTTGAGCAGTTGTCTGCAAGACTGTGTTACTGGCACCACGATCCTGTGCTGGGGTTGGTGCCACTGTTCAGGTAGCTATGGACCTAAATTGGTCGCTGGCAGCCTACACGAAGCAGGTCGTATATCGTGAGGCATCGCTCTCACTGACGTCGTGCTGTACCTGCAGCTGCTCACCTGTTCAACGTGAAAGGTACTTTTTGTTGGTGGGAAGAAGCCAGTGGGCGGGTAGCAAACTTAACCAGGTGATGAAGGTTGTGGCTGCAGGTGAGGGACGCCCTAGCTGTCCC
>NC_092243.1:43351728-43419228 GCF_036320965.1 Panulirus ornatus | reverse complement strand
TATCCATCACGTCACCGTCACCATCACACCAAAATGTCGTTTATGTAGTCGAATGTCGTCACATCCTCGCCTTTGTTTACCTCCTCAGGGCACGAGCAAGGAACCATACAGTCATAAACCTCATGACCACGACGGGGCACCATCCTCTGAGCACAGCTACACGACCCCTGGCTGTAATGGCCTGGCCTTTTACTTGCGCCATGAGGGTCAGGCCAAAGGGCAGGTTGTTATATTTAAGCGCCATATTGCCTTGCTCAAGGATCGAACCGTCGTGGCCAAGGATCGAACCGTCGTGGCCAAGGATCGTACCGTTGTGCTCAGGGACCGCACCGTCATGCTCAAGGATCGTATCTTCGTGCTCATTGGCCGTACCGGTGTGCTCAAGGATCGTACCGTCATGCTGAAGGATCGTAGCTTCATGCACAAGGATCGTACCGTTGTGCTCAAGGATCGTACCGTCATGCTGAAGGATCGTACCTTCATGCACAAGGATCGTACCGTTGTGCTCAAGGATCGTACCGTCATGCACAAGGATCGTACCGTTGTACTCAGGGACCGCAGCGTCATGCTCAAGGATCGTACCGTCATGCACAAGGGATTTAGGGTATGGTGAGGTGGGTGGTAGACGGTGCGAGTGTTGGGCATGAGGCCACATGCAACAGTGTGTGTGTGTGTGTGTGTGTGTGTGTGTGGAGGCTGTGCGGCGTCAGCTATTCACAGACAACAGACCAAGTTCTTGAGAGAGTGGTGGAGGCCGGGGCCAAGTGAATTACCAGACAGTGGTTAATGATTACCGTGAGGGAGGCGCCTCACTACCGCACTGACCGTGTTCTATGAAGGCACTCACCACCACTGTTTACACTCCCTCGTGTCTGTGTGTGTGTGTGTGTGTGTGTGTGTGTGTTGGGGTTTCATCTGGGTTTAGAAGTGACATGAATCGAAGAAATAGACCATTTCAGATATCTATTTCAAGGAGTCCTCAACGAGTTATGTCAATACTAATTTTAAGAATGAATAAAGATGATGATCATTCACAAGTGTAATGCTGGAGCCGTATGTAATGGCACGTCATGACGAAGGAGTGACTCATTCCCTTCTGTGTAACACGACCTGAGGATGAAAACTTGTGGAGACAACCAGACAATTTTTTTTTATCTTTCTTTTTATAATTGACGATACAAAGGAATACAGAGGCACTCGCACGGCTACACACCCATGGGTTCTGACGAGGCGTTAGGAAACGTGGAGACAGAGTTCAGTTATGACAGCCCAAGTGGCGCGGATGGAGTGAGGCGCATGGCATCTATCGCCTGACACTCAGCTCCTCCTTAGCTGAGGTCAGCACAGCCAGCCACAGCCTGAGGCCAGCACAGCCAGCCACAGGCTGAGGTCAGCACAGCCAGCCACAGGCTGAGGTCAGCACAGCCAGTCACAGGCTGAGGTCAGCACAGCCAGCTACAGGCTGAGGTGATGCAGCGTTTTGCTGGAGAGTCAGCTGTGATGCAGCATTATGCTGGAGGGTCAGCTGTGATGCAGCAAGACAAGGGAGGGACGGGGTGGGCAGTGTGTCCACACCCTGATGCTGGACTTGATTGTTCCCGTCTTCCCCTGTTCATCTGGGGTAGGTAGAGTAGTGTTTGTGTGTGTGTGTGTGTGTGTGTGTGAGAGAGAGAGAGAGAGAGAGAGAGAGAGAGAGAGAGAGAGAGAGAGAGAGAGAGAGAGAGAGAGAGAGAGAGAGAGCGTCAGTATTCGCCTCCGTGAGTCTTCTCGTGTCATGAGGTTGGAGCTGGAGGGAACTTGGGGTTGACCCTGAGATGTGGTGTGTACTGAATGGGTGGCTTCTCGTGATGCGGCATCAGTGTGGGCGATGCACGTTTGAGTATAATGATGTCTTGGTGCCACGACCAAGACGTTTAGTTAATGTCTGGTGTGCACAGATAACAAGACAAGCTCTACTATTCTGTTTAACTTGTTGTTAAGTATAAGTAAGTGAGCAATGGATGTACATTTGTATATTTTTTTATATGTTGATGACAGAGTAATGTTCACTTGTATATTTCTTTATATGTTGACGAGAGTAACGTTAACCTTTGTTATATGTTGATGACAGATTATGTTAACCTTTGTTATTATACATTGCATTGCAATGGAAAAAAATCTTGTAAGTTCAGAAGTACTATTAATGGATACTGGTTTAATGTATAAATCTTCCTGTAAGTTCAGAAGTACTATTAATGGATACTGGTTTGATATATAAATCTTCGAATAGACTGGCGTACAATATTTATTTCTTGATATAGAGAATTACAGCAGATAATTATCTTTCCGCAGAAATGTATTTTTCCAGTTTCTTTTTCCATCTTCTCTTTATTAAAAGCTGTTTTCCCTGCGACTGAAACCTGCTTTCAAAATATAGACACACTTGAAATTGATTTCTCATAACTCATTCTGTTATATATATATATATATATATATATATATATATATATATATATATATATATATATATATATATATAAATATATATATATATATAGAGTTGATAGAGATGCTCTGTGGAAGGTATTAAGAATATATGGTGTGGGAGGCAAGTTGTTAGAAGCAGTGAAAAGTTTTTATCGAGGATGTAAGGCATGTGTACGTGTAGGAAGAGAGGAAAGTGATTGGTTCTCAGTGAATGTAGGTTTGCGGCAGGGGTGTGTGATGTCTCCATGGTTGTTTAATTTGTTTATGGATGGGGTTGTTAGGGAGGTGAATGCAAGAGTTTTGGAAAGAGGGGCAAGTATGCAGTCTGTTGTGGATGAGAGAGCTTGGGAAGTGAGTCAGTTGTTGTTCGCTGATGATACAGCGCTGGTGGCTGATTCATGTGAGAAACTGCAGAAGCTGGTGACTGAGTTTGGTTAAAGTGTATGAAAGAAGAAAGTTGAGAGTAAATATGAATAAGAGCAAGGTTATTAGGTGCAGTAGGGTTGAGGGTCAAGTCAATTGGGAGCTAAGTTTGAATGTAGAAGAACTGGAGGAAGTGAAGTGTTTTAGATATCTGGGAGTGGATCTGGCAGTGGATGAAACCATGGAAGCGGAGGTGAATCATAGGGTGGGGGAGGGGGCGAAAATTCTGGGAGCCTTGAAGAATGTTTGGAAGTCGATGACACTATCTCGGAAAGCAAAAATGGGTATGTTTGGAGGGATAGTGGTTCCAACAATGTTGTATGGTTGCGAGGCGTGGGCTATGGATAGAGTTGTGCGCAGGAGGGTGGATGTGATGGAAATGAGATGTTTGAGGACAATATGTGGTGTGAGGTGGTTTGATCGAGTAAGTAATGTAAGAGTAAGAGAGATGTGTGAAAATAAAAAGTGTGGTTGAGAGAGCAGAAGAGGGTGTTTTGAAATGGTTTGGTCACATGGAGAGAATGAGTGAGGAAAGATTGACGAAGAGGATATATGTGTCAGAGGTGGAGAGAACGAGGAGAAGTGGGAGACCAAGTTGGAGGTGGAAAGATGGAATGAAAAAGATTTTGAGGCCTAAACATGCAGGAGGGTGAAAGGCATGCAAGGAATAGAGTGAATTGGAACGATGTGGTATACCGGGGTCGACGTGCTGTCAATGGATTGAACCAGGGCATGTGAAGCGTCTGGGATAAACATGGAAAGTTGTGTGGGGCCTGGATGTGGAAAGGGAGCTGTGGTTTCGGTGCATTATTACATGACAGCTAGAGACTGAGTGTGAACGAATGTGGCCTTTGTTGTCTTTTCCTAGCGCTACCTCGCACACATGAGGGGGTGAGGGGGTTGTTATTCCATGTGTGGCGAGGTGGCGATGGGAATAAATAAAGGCAGACAGTATGAATTATGTACATGTGTATATATGTATATGTCTGTGTGTATATATATGTATATATTGAGATGTATAGGTACGTATATTTGCGTGTGTGGACGTGTATGTATATACATGTGTATGTAGGTGGGTTGGGCCATTTCTCTCGTCTGTTTCCTTATTTATGGAATTATGGAAATTGCTAAGTCTGCCTCTAAGAACACCGGAGTCCTGCTTAGACGAAATTTCTTCTCTTTTGAACAGTTGCTCTGTTTATACAAAGGATTAATCCTTCCTTGTATGGAGTACTGCTCTCAGTCTGGGGTGGCTTTAGCTCTGTATCCTTACTTGACAGAGTTAAGTCGAAAGCGCTACGAGTTATCAACTCTTCCAGGCCAACTTCCAAACTTGACCCCCTTGCACTACGCCGCAATGTTGGTTTACTCTCCTTCTTACATAGGTATTTATTTGGTGTTTGCCCCCGAGAACTGGCTGCTTGTGTGCCCCCACCACTAACTAGACCACGCAATACTCGTTAAGCTGATGCGTCGCATGATTACTGTGTGGCAATCGACAACTCAAGGGTGGGCCGTTTTGATAACTGCTTCTTTCCTCACACGTCTAAGCTTTGGAACTCCCAACCGTCTCATGTCTTTCCCCACGACTATGACCTGTCACATTTCAGAAGACAGGTTTTTCACTTCCTCCAAAATTTTTATATACTTTTTATTGTTGCTTGTTTTTCCGTTTCATAATTTTGCTCTATATTTCCATAAAGGCCCATCCTTGATGTGGACAAATGTCGGTGAATGGAACCTCTAAAGAATATATATATATATATATATATATATATATATATATATATATATATATATATATATATATATACATATATATATATATATATATATATATATATATATATATATTTGCTTTGTCGCTGTCTCCCGTGTTAGCGAGGTAGCGCAAGGAAACAGACGAAAGAATGGCCCAACCCGCCCACATACACATGTATATACATACACGTCCACACACGCAAATATACATACCTATACATCTCAATGTACACATATATATACACACACAGACATATACATATATACACATGTACATAATTCATACTGTCTGCCTTTATTTATCCCATCGCCACCTCGCCACACATGGAATAACAACCCCCTCCCCCTCATGTGTGCGAGGTAGCGCTAGGAAAAGACAACAAAGGCCACATTCGTTCACACTCAGTCTCTAGCTGTCATTTAATAATGCACCGAAACCACAGCTCCCTTTCCACATCCAGGCCCCACACAACTTTCCATGGTTTACCCCAGACGCTTCACATGCCCTGGTTCAATCCATTGACAGCACGTCGACCCCGGTATACCACATCGTTCCAATTCACTCTATTCCTTGCACGCCTTTCACCCTCCTGCATGTTCAGGCCCCGATCACTCAAAATCTTTTTCACTCCATCTTTCCACCTCCAATTTGGTCTCCCACTTCTCGTTCCCTCCACCTCTGACACATATATCCTCTTGGTCAATCTTTCCTCACTCATTCTCTCCATGTGACCAGACCATTTCAAAACACTCTCTTCTGCTCTCTCAACCACACTCTTTTTATTTTCACACATCTCTCTTACCCTTACATTACTTACTCGATCAAACCACCTCACACCACATATTGTCCTCAAACATCTCATTTCCAGCACATCCACCCTCCTGCGCACAACTCTATCCATAGCCCACGCCTCGCAACCATACAACATTGTTGGAACCACTATTCCTTCAAACATACCCATTTTTGCTCTCCTAGACAATGTTCTCGACTTCCAAACATTCTTCAAGGCTCCCAGAATTTTCGCCCCCTCCCCCACCCTATGATTCACTTCCGCTTCCATGGTTCCAATCGCTGCCAGATCCACTCCTAGATATCTAAAACACTTTACTTCCTCCAGTTTTTCTCCATTCAAACTTACCTCCCAATTGACTTGACCCTCAACCCTACTGTACCTAATAACCTTGCTCTTATTCACATTTACTCTTAACTTTCTTCTTCACACACTTTACCAAACTCAGTCACCAGCTTCTGCAGTTTCTTACATGAATCAGGCACCAGCGCTGTATCATCAGCGAGCTACAACTGACTCACTTCCCAAGCTCTCTCATCCACAACAGACTGTATACTTGCCCCTCTTTCCAAAACTCTTGCATTCACCTCCCTAACAACCCCATCCATAAACAAATTAAACAACCATGAAGACATCACACACCGCTGCCGCAAACCTACATTCACTGAGAACCAATCACTTTCCTCTCTTCCTACACGTACACATGCCTTACATCCTCGATAAAATCCTCGATATATATATATATATATATATATATATATATATATATATATATATATATATATATATATATATTTATATATATATGATTAATAGTTTTGTTTCCATTTCCGTGGTAGGAACAATAGCAGATAGACATTCACCTATGTGGGAATTAATTTTGCAGAGCATGTGTCCCCACATCTCAGGTTAGCAGAGAATAAAGGCACACTGGGGTTAGACTTGCAGTGTGTGATGTTAGTAAAACACATTCATAAGTTAACATTGTTGGCCAGGCTGGTCCATGATCATCTCTCCACTCCTGTCTCTGGTTCCTCCCATCCTCCAGCAATCTTCAGTTAATTAGGCTAATATTTACTGGAAACTTTATCATTGAAACAGGCAAGGAAGGTGTTCAGGGTCTCCTTTCATGGACAAGGTTCAGTCAGATCCATAGTGCTATCAACACACCCTTTCTTCACTCCTTAGTTTAAACTTCCTACTCGTTGCTTTCTTCCTCACTCATTTTACGAATGTTTCTTTGGTTTTTGCTCTCGGAAAGTGGCCGCTTTCTTGCCTCCTGTTGCCAGGTCACGCATCACCTGACTGGCCACCACGTCTCGCAGATGCTGTGTGAGCGTCGGCAGCTGGAGGGCTGGCCGATTTCATGTCTGCTTATTTCCTTCCTCAGAGACCAACTGTGTAACTCAGCGTCCTCTCTTGTCTTTCCTGCCGCCTGTGGTCTGTCAAGAGCGGAGCCTGTTATCATTGCAGTATAGCGTCACGCCAACTCTACCGGTAGACCCGACCTTTGGCATGGGACTAGTGTACTTGATCGGTGCTAGAGACTGAGTGTGAACGAATGGGGCCTTTGTTGTCTTTTCCTAGCACTACCTCGCACACATGAGGGGGGAGGGGGATGTTATTCCATGTGTTATTCCATATGTGTACATTGAGATGTATAGGTATGTATATTTGCGTGTGTGGACGTGTATGTATATACATGTGTATAGGGTGGGTTGGGCCATTTCTTTCGTCTGTTTCCTTGCGCTACCTCGCACACGCGGGAGACAGCGACAAAGTAAGATAAAAAAAATATATATATATATATATATATATATATATATATATATATATATATATATATATATATATATATGTGTGTGTGTGTGTGTGTGTGTGTGTGTGTGTGTGTGTCTATATATTTATATTTAATGCCTTCCAACAGCAAGGATTCGAACCCCGTACTGTTTACGTAGGTGCTGGGTACGCGAACTACGCTAACCCAGCTCCCACGCAAATAGTATGGGGTTCGAATCCTTGTTGTTGAAAGGCATTTTGTGTTCTATATAAGTGCGCGCACATTACACTATATTTGTGCCAATATAACAGAAATGTAAAAACTGTAGTTTAAGGTAGTCGAATCTGTTTACAGAAGACACAAGGTGTCCAGTAGCCTTCATTATTTGTTCTTATGAGACATATTGTAGAATTTACGTTTGAAATACTTTGGATAAGCTGTTTACTGATTATGTTGTTGATTATAAGTTTAGTGTTTTATGACGTCTTAACCTGCTGGGAAGACCCGCTTGTGTAGCCGGAGTATAAGCTTTCTGGTTTATGGTGCGAGAATTTATGGGTCACCATCTCCATGGGTTTTATGATGTGGGAGACAGTTTGTTTATGGAGTATCATGGGGGAGGATAGTGGGGTGTGCAGGCTGAGGCGGCTGCTGGTGGGTGTGTGGTGTGGGGCGGGATGATGTGGTTGCGTTCCCAGGTACCCTCAGCGGAAACTTGCAGCTGAAGGGCATCCCAGACCAGGCAGCCGGAAGGGGCAGGTATCATGATGGAGCAGGTGGCCGGGCGCTTACCCAGAGGAGTCGTGCGTCAGAGAGAGAGAGAGAGAGAGAGAGAGAGAGAGAGAGAGAGAGAGAGAGAGAGAGAGAGAGAGAGAGAGAGAGAGAGATCTAAAAGAGAAAGATGAGACAACGGGATAAACAGATGGTCATTCTGAGGAGTGACAGGTCACCATTCCGCTCGGCTGACTATAAATCATAACCACATTAATTTACAGTGAGTGACGCCTGTGCTTTGGGATGATGTGGATAGTGACGACAGAGCCAGGTTGGTGGTGATGGTGGAGGAGGGCTGCAGGGAGGAGAGGGACTCGCCCCACCCTCCCACTGCCCCGGGGGCGGCCCACCGGTACTGGTCAACTCTCAGAAACTCATCTGATGAAGTGACGGTAACTGTGACAGTGGCGCGTAGACTGGCTCACGGAAACTGTGTAGATGAGAGTCCTTGTTAGAGTGAGTATAAATACGACTATAGGAACTCTCCTTTGGATGGCCTTAGGGGGAGGGAGGTGGGGCTGATGCAACACTCGGTATTATCGTAGGTGATGTTGCAAGACTGCAGGAACCAGAAGCCCCTGTGAGAGGAGAAGACACTGCTATAGATGAGACATAAACCAGAAATTCACATACGGAAATACTGTACACTATAGTGAAAACCTTTATGGTAGTTGTCATAACTGAGGACACTGCTGACGAGGATAACGGCGAGGTAGGGCAGCGCTGGGTTCAACTCTGGAGGACTTTGACTTGATTCAAGGTGCTGAGGAGACTGTGATAAGCTACGCTGACAGTGATGCCCTTGGGTGATGCCTCTAGCACCGCTTACCTCGAGCGCCTTCACCACTCCCTGCCAGGAATAACTGAATAGTATAGTGTATACCTCGTTACCTCATTATCACCACTGTTTATCTTGACATTAAACTGACGCTGACGTGGGTGTGGGGAGGGAGGTTAGTTTCGAGGAAATCTCGTACAGCAGAGGAAGGAGCGGGTTAGCCTGAGGTGACTGGAGCGCGGAATACTTCAGATGCAGTTGCTGGACTGCCGATGGACCATCGTGGCCTGCAGGACCTCACGACCAGGCGGGTCCACTGTGTGTGTGTGTGTGTGTGTGTGTCTCATTACCACTCGCTGGTTGGCTGCAGCAGTCATTGTCACGCCAACTCTTCCAGAAACTCGTTTAATTTCAGCATGACCGTTGTTCCCTCTGGATAGTGATGGTGCGGCCTCGGTGAACCGCTAGCTGGAACGTTCATAGGACCGGGAGGGAGGGAGGCACAATGGTATCTGCTCAGGTACTGGTATTTCCTTATCCCAGGCTGGCTGTCCCCTCCGTGCAGTCTGGGACGGTGGAGATACCAGCGGGAGGGTGTAGACAGACTGTCTCCTCCCCCGCCGTGTCAACCACCGCCAGCGCCTTGTCCGCTGCCACACACACACACACACACACACACACACACACACACACACACACACCAATAATTAAAGCCATCTGCCGAAGTATGGTCGTTATGAGGGAGGACACCGCCGGCGTCACGACCACGGACGGATGGAGAGGGAGAGCTGACGACTTGTCCAGCTGGGTTGAAGTGAGTCGCACCGTGCGACTAGACCGGTGGCAAGCAGAACGGAGATGAAGACAGTGTCGGGGTTTTTAGAATTCGCAGTTCTTTGAGAGACACAGGATACTGTCACGCAGAGGAATGCTCGGTTACCAAACCCATTTGATGTACATTCCTGAGGAGACCACGAGGACGAGACCCGACCGGCAAAAAGACGATCTAATCCCGTGAGTTTTCAATCTTGCAGGGCATCAGCGAGGGGTAAGAAGGGATCACCTGTCAACTAAAACAAAGGAAGTGAAATTATATTCAGACTGTCCAACAAATGCCTTCAAGCAGGACCGGTCTGCTTGCGCCTCCGGCCTCGCCAGCCACCCACCAACCCCGGGCCAGCGTTGCCTCCAGTCATCGCTCCTCACCACAGGAGCCTCTCCTCTCAAGTATTCGAGGTAGCGGTTAAACCAGTACGACAGGTGACCCTTCAGCAGGATGCTCATCTGGGGGAGAGAGTGAGGCATGGTGGTGATGCTGAGCCCTCCACACCTGGTAGGAGAGAGTGAGGCGTGGTGATGATGCTGATCCTTCCACACCTGGAAGTGAGGCGTGGTGGTGATGCTGAGCCCTCCACGCCTGGTAGGAGAGAGTGAGGCGTGGTAGTGATGTTGAGCCCTCCACGCCTGTTGGGAGAGTGAGGCGTGGTGGTGATGATGCTGAGCCTTCCACACCTGGTAGGAGAGAGTGAGGCGTGGTGATGATGCTGAGCCCTCCACACCTGGTAGTGAGGCGTGTTAGTGATGCTGAGGCCTCCACGCCTGGTAGTGAGGCGTGTTAGTGATGCTGAGCCCTCCACGCCTGGTAGTGAGGCGTGTTAGTGATGCTGAGCCCTCCACGCCTGGTAGTGAGCGTGGTAACGTCGCATCTCGTATATATTCAGATGACTAGCATTTATTGAGAAATATATTCCAGTACCTCTTTTGACAGCCTGGCCTCCCGTCTGAGGACATTCTCTCTCCTCACATGTACTTGAGAGTGACGCCTCAGTCTGACATGAGAGCAGTCATGTCCCCGGTATTTCCCTCAACAGTTATCTATAATGATGTTCGAGTATTACGGAACTGATGTCATTTTCATGTCGGCGCGGGACCTCGGCGCTCCAGGTTCCAGTGAGAAGATATATACCCAGGCAGGTGATGTCAGAAGAAAGTGGCGGCGATGTGATCGGTTCCTGGGCGAAGCCGAGAACCGGTTCCTAGCGCCACCAAACCTGTTGGCTTGGGTGAAAATAAAACCACCCGAATGAATGCATCTTTCACTCTCTATTAGCCTCGCTCGCTTCATTACTACTTGCCAGCTGGACACGGTAGCAGAAGTGGAGTCCCAAACAGAGATATATGGGTTCATGGAGTTCCTTTGACTTAAGATAAAAGATGAAGGATGGCGTGTGAAGGAAACTCCGCAAACGCTGGAACTTATGAAATGTAAGCGTTGGTTGCGGTGAGCGTGGCGGGGCTGTGACGGTTAGTGGGAGTTGGCGGTTTTCCAGGCCCCCGGACCCCCTGTCATCCCGGGAGCCCGTGTGACCTCCGCTCTCCACGCACCACGTCGTTAACTCACTAGATATTGTTATTATGGATTTAAGTGGTGTCCCCGTTGAGGAGGGGTGCCCGTAGAGTGGCAGGTAATTGTGCTACCAGGTGAGTGTTGTGGCGGGGCAGGGCGATGGCGGCGTTGCTAGTCATCCCACCACACACACCCTCCCTCCACCACCCCCACCAAACTCTCGCTTCATCACCAACACCTGCAGCCTTACTCTCTCTCATCCCCACATGTTGCCCGAGGCAGACGAAAGTCTGGAGAATATTCTGTTGCTTTCTTTAGTAATGTTCCGATAACTGATGTTGATTTGCATGTTATATATCTTATAACAGGGATAGATATTCTTTATCTAATAGTAAGGAATAAATGGGTATTTTGTATGATCGTTCGTCAGGTGTGGATCTCGTCCGGTAAGGTACAGTATATAGCGTGTTTGTTGTTGCGTGTGGGTCGGGAGGGTTGGCGCCACTGTGTCCCGGTGCCCAACACCTGACGGGAGTTTGGCGCGAATTTCAAGGCCACCATACTCAGGGAACCCTTGCTCCAGCAGGAATCCGTAATTCCTCTGAATGCGTGATCTCAATCGTGTTGGGGATTTAAAACGAACCTCATATATACTGATACATTCTATATTGTGAGGACCGAAGATTGAAATGAGTAATAGAGTGGTATAGTACTAAGTATTGGATCTTCTGAAGCGATTATTATGTCTTAGAAACGGAATATAATCCTTTATTTTATTTAAAGTATCTTATACTATTTTACTCAGTTTTCTGGTAAACTCAGAAACCTCGTGGCGTCGACTGCGTCTGTGCTGGAGTGGATTTACGAGTTCATCAGTGTCTTTGTGGTCACAGAAAACGAGTTAGACAATCGAATGTGGGTCTAGAGTCAGTCATGTGGGGCCAGCAGGGGGTGGAGTCAGAGGCAACTTCCGGATTCCCGACGTGGTCAAGGAGCAGCAAGTAAACACCGCGGAACCAGCCTCCCCATTCCCAGGCTGGACCCACTTCCTCGCCCGCCTCCCCATTCACCAGTCCTCACTCTCTACATCGTAGAGAAAAACATTTGACTACTGTAATTTGACGGTTGTTATGGAGGAAACTCAGTATACTGTGTCGATGACCCGTTTGGGGAGCAGGTGATGGCGAGGTGAGGGGGTTCTGTGGGGTGAACATGGCGGTTGTGGGGAGCAGATGATGGGGAGGTGAGGGGTTATGATTGCCCCACATGAGTTCAGAAGTTCTTGCAACCTCCAGACTGCTCTACTTCCAGCAGCAGGGAAACGTTGGAGTCTTCTGGGAGAGGAATTCTTTAACGAGACTGCTGTACTCCCCTACTTCCCCTTCCTCTAAGACAGATTTTCACTCGCGGTGCAGCCATATGCAGGCGTAGTTCAGTCACACACACACACACACACACACACACACACACACACATATGTAACAGGCTTATGTGTGTGGTGGCATGTAATATGCAGGGCTACCCTAGCCGCCCCTATATCATAGACGAGAGGGCTGTGGTCCCCAGGGAAGCCGTAATGGGTAAAGAAAGGCGACATAGAACAGGATAATCAGTGTTACCACATCTCTCCAACCTTACACGCCAATGTAGTAGTACCAGCGCGAGGCAGTTAGTGTTGTGTTATAAATCTAGTAGCCTGCAAGGAAGGCCATAGATCACTAACAGAGCAGCTGTGATACAGGAGAATCACGAGGGGGTGGAAACAGCAGTTAGCAACAGCGCGGCACCTGCCACGCCAGGTGCAGAGGTTAGCCCGGGGGGGGGGGGGGGGGCCCCCCTCCCTCACAACCCCCCTCCCTCACAACCCCCCTCCTCCTCCCTCCCCCTCACCTCAGGCCCCGCAGGGAAGAAATGCCAATCACCCGGATTATGTAGCTTTTTAATGGTCACACTATATGTCACGAGGATATTGTAAGGACAGTAATGTGTAAACTCGCCTGTAAGTTAGAACATCAGTCTGTTTGTATCCTTGAATTGCCTCGTTAGCCCACCGACTGCCATCGGGCAGTATGACAGGCCCAAGCAGGACCAGTATTACTGGGCTCAGTGAGTGACGTTGCTAGTTGTGCAGTCCCGTCAACCATGTCCTGAGTGGCCCAGCTCGGGAGGGCCAGGAAGCGAGCGTCCATGATAATCATCCTAGTGAGCACAGCATTGTGTTGTCAGGAGAGAAGGTGCTTCGTGAAGTAAGACTCGTCCCCTCCCTGTAGCGGTAACCACTCGGTACAGTACATACAGCATCGCCACTGTTGTGTATTGTGACCGAGTCTCATCTTGGCAGAGAGATGTCACTTTCTGGAACGAAAATACTGAATGGAGAATTAACAGTACAGCTGGATGAATAACTGGTTTACGACTTAAAGATAACAGTACAGCTGGATGAATAACTGGTATACGACTTAAAGATAACTGTACAGCTGGATGAATAACTGGTATACGACTTAAAGATAACTGTACAGCTGGATGAATAACTGGCATACGACTTAAAGATAACAGTACAGCTGGATGAATAACTAGTATACGCCTTAAAGATAACAGCACAGCTGGATGAATAACTGGTGTACGACTTAAAGATAACAATACAGCTGGATGAATAACTGGTGTACGACTTAAAGATAACAGTACAGCTGGATGAATAACTGGTGTACGACTTAAAGATAACAGTACAGCTGGATGAATAACTGGTATACGACTTAAAGATAACAGTACAGCTGGATGAATAACTGGTATACGACTTAAAGATTACAGTACAGCTGGATGAATAACTGGTATACTACTTAAAGATAACAGTACAGCTGGATGAATAACTGGTATACGACTTAAAGATAACAATACAGCTGGATGAAAAGCTGGTATACGACATAAAGATAACAGTACAGCTGGATGAATAACTAGTATACGTCTTACAGATAACAGTACAGCTGGATGAATAACTGGTATACGACTTAAAGATAACAGTACAGCTGGATGAATAACTGGCATACGACTTAAAGATAACAATACAGCTGGATGAAGAGCTGGTATACGACTTAAAGATAACAGTACAGCTGGATGAATAACTAGTATACGTCTTAAAGATAACAGTACAGCTGGATGAATAACTGGTATACGACTTAAAGATAACAGTACAGCTGGATGTATAACTGGTATACGACTTAAAGATAACAATACAGCTGGATGAAAAGCTGGTATACGACTTAAAGATAACAGTACAGCTGGATGAATAACTGGTATACGACTTAAAGATTACAGTACAGCTGGATGAATAACTGATATACGACTTAAAGATTACAGTACAGCTGGATGAATAATTGGTATACGACTTAAAGATAACAGTACAGCTGGATGAATAACTGGTATACGACTTAAAGATTACAGTACAGCTGGATGAATAACTGATATACGACTTAAAGATTACAGTACAGCTGGATGAATAATTGGTATACGACTTAAAGATAACAGTACAGCTGGATGAATAACTGGTATACGACTTAAAGATTACAGTACAGCTGGATGAATAACTAGTATACGAGTTAAAGATAATAGTACAGCTGGATGAATAATTGGCATACGAGTTAAAGATAACAGTACAGCTGGATGAATAACTGGTATACGAGTTAAAGATAACTGTACAACTGGAGGAATAACATAACCTAGAACTTTAAAGATAACAATACAGCAAGGTGAATAATGATCCTGGGTTAAGATAACACTAGAACTCCATGAATAATAAATCTAGGATATGTAAGACACCAGAGTAACTGGAAGTGACGAACTTAGAAATAATTAAAGTTTTTTCAAGAGAGGAATTAATTGTAATCGTTTGAGATTATATTGATAATTATTCCAGAGATTACATTAATATCCTGAGTGATGAGGTTGTGGGATGGGAAGTACTGAAGCCAGGAGAAAAAAATTCAGATTTACTGACATGAAGGCAAAGATTTGCCTCAAGAGGTAATTAGGCATTCATTAATAAAAGTTAATTAGATGTATTTTTCTGGCCATTGTTGACTTTGTGAGGCTAAGGCCTCGTCATAGATGAAATAGATTCCCGGACTGGAAAAAATGTATATACACTCTCGTGTACCTCGATGAATTGTGGCGGGAAATTAAAATTTTACGTTAGCAAGAAATGAAGACCCGCGTTACTTCCCAGACCTTAGTGTGTGTTTGTGTGTTTACAGCAGCTGCATGGAATCGAACTGTGGGTAGAACAGTTGCTTCAGAACCAACATAGATCTTCATTCACTCCTGGCTGATGGTCTGCAAACCGTTCTATGTGTGTGTGTGTGTGTGTGTGTGTGTGTGTGTGTGTGTGTGTGTGTAGGAGGCAGTTTTGGACATGTCATATTGAACATCCTAAAATTATATTTCTTTATACATTTTCTTTTTGTGAACCATTTTCTTTCGAGTGTCATTACTGAGTCTGTATCGTGGGTCTCCACAAGTGTTGATCATGTTTGGCTCTGCCATCATGACCACATCATCAGGAATGAATCAGGCAATATGCGTCCGTAATGATTGTAATGATTCACCAAGATTAATCTACGGTTTCTTAACAGTTACAGTCCGTTTTCTGGTGTGCCATTACTGGCACAGGTCGTATGTGTGTGTCGGGGAGTCATCACAAGCACAGGGCGGCCCTTAGTGTAGGGGAGGCCTCTCAGGTGGGTGGGTGTGTAGAGTAGCCTGTGAGGAGCTGCATCACTGAGTCAGGCGAGGAGCTGAGCGCTGTGTATGCGGAAGAGGCGAGCGGCCAGTGCAGGATGTACCTACCAGTCGCTAGGATGACGCGGGAAAGAACGCGGCCAGACGGGTCCATGAAGAATTCCGCCAGCCACTCGAATATCTGACCTCTGACTACCCTCCAGTGTTGGTAGTTACTTGGTACATAGCCTCCAGTGTTGGTAGTTACTTGGTACATAGCCTCCAGTGTTGGTAGTTACTTGGTACATAGCCTCCAGTGTTGGTAGTTACCGGGTACATAGCCTCCAGTGTTGATAGTTACCGGGTACATAGCCTCCAGTGTTGGTAGTTACTTGGTACATAGCCTCCAGTGTTGGTAGTTACCGGGTACATAGCCTCCAGTGTTGATAGTTACCGGGTACATAGCCTCCAGTGTTGGTAGTTACCGGGTACATAGCCTCCAGTGTTGGTAGTTACCTGGTGCATAGCCTCCAGTGTTGGTAGTTACCGGGTACATAGCCTCCAGTGTTGATAGTTACCGGGTACATAGCCTCCAGTGTTGGTAGTTACCTGTTACATAGCCTCCAGTGTTGGTAGTTACCTGGTACATAGCCTCCAGTGTTGGTAGTTACGTAGCACATACCTTTTAGTGTTGGTAGTTACCTGGTACATAGCCTCCAGTGTTGGTAGTTACTTAGCACATACCTTCTAGTGTTGGTAGTTACCTGGTACATAGCCTCCAGTGTTGTGAGTTACCGGGTACATAGCCTCCAGTGTTGGTAGTTACCTGTTACATAGCCTCCAGTGTTGGTAGTTACTTAGCACATACCTTCTAGTGTTGGTAGTTACCTGGTACATAGCCTCCAATGTTGGGAGTTACCGGGTACATAGCCTCCAGTGTTGGTAGTTACCTGTTACATAGCCTCCAGTGTTGGGAGTTACCGGGTACATAGCCTCCAGTGTTGGTAGTTGCCTGTTACATAGCCTCCAGTGTTGGGAGTTACCGGGTACATAGCCTCCAGTGTTGGTAGTTACCTGTTACATAGCCTCCAGTGTTGGTAGTTACCTGGTACATAGCCTCCAGTGTTGGTAGTTACCTGGTACATAGCCTCCAGTGTTGGTAGTTACTTAGCACATACCTTGTAGTGTTGGTAGTTACCTGGTACATAGCCTCCAGTGTTGGTAGTTACTTAGCACATACCTTCTAGTGTTGGTAGTTACCTGGTACATAGCCTCCAGTGTTGGTAGTTACCTGGTACATAGCCTCCAGTGTTGGTAGTTACCTGTTACATAGCCTCCAGTGTTGCTATTACATGGTAGTTAGCCTCCAGTGTTGGTAGTTAGCTGGTACATACCTTCCAGTGTTGGTAGTTACCTGGTACACCTTCCAGTGTTGGTAGTTACCTGGTACATAGCCTCCACTTGGTGCATAGCCTCCGGTGTTGGTAGTTACGTAGTACGTACCTTCCAGTGTTGGTAGTTACCGGGTACATAGCCTCCAGTGTTGGTAGTTACCTGGTACATAGCCTCCAGTGTTGGGAGTTACTTAGCACATACCTTCTAGTGTTGGTAGTTACCGGGTACATAGCCTCTAGTGTTGGTAGTTACCTGGTACATAGCCTCCAGTGTTGGTAGTTACCTGGTACATAGCCTCCAGTGTTGGTAGTTGCTTAGCACATACCTGCTATTGTTGGTAGTTACCTGGTACATAGCCTCCAGTGTTGGTAGTTACCTGGGACATAGCCTCCAGTGTTGGTAGTTACCTGGTACATAGCCTCCAGTGTTGGTAGTTACCTGGTACATAGCCTCCAGTGTTGGTAGTTACCTGGTACATACCTTCCAGTGTTGGTAGTTACCTGGTACATACCTTCCAGTGTTGGTAGTTACCTGGTACATAGCCTCCAGTGTTGGTAGTTACTTAGCACATACCTTCTAGTGTTGGTAGTTACCTGGTACATAGCCTCCAGTGTTGGTAGTTACCTGGTACATAGCCTCCAGTGTTGGTAGTTACCTGGTACATAGCCTCCAGTGTTGGTAGTTACCTGGTACATAGCCTCCACTTGGTACATAGCCTCCGGTGTTGGTAGTTACGTAGTACATACCTTCCAGTGTTGGTAGTTACCTGGTGCATAGCCTCCAGTGTTGGTAGTCACCTGGTACATAGCCTCCAGTGTTGGTAGTCACCTGGTACATAGCCTCCAGTGTTGGTAGTTACCTGGTACATAGCCTCCAGTGTTGGTAGTTACCTGGTACATAGCCTCCAGTGTTGGTAGTTACCTGGTACATAGCCTCCAGTGTTGGTAGTTACCTGGTACATAGCCTCCAGTGTTGGTAGTTACCTGGTGCATAGCCTCCAGTGTTGGTAGTTACCTGGTGCATAGCCTCCAGTGTTGCCATTACCTGGTACATAGCCTCCAGTGTTGGTAGTTACCTGGTGCATAGCCTCCAGTGTTGCCATTACCTGGTACATAGCCTCCAGTGTTGGTAGTTACCTGGTGCAAAGCCTGTAGTGTTGCCATTACCTGGTGCAAAGCCTGTAGTGTTGCCATTACTCTGGGGAGGTTCTTCCTCGAGCTTTCCCGTGACACAAGTTGTGGATGATGGCAAGAGCACGACTGTCGTTGTTGCTGGTGCTGGCCTGGCCTCACACCTGCTGACCCTTAAAGACCTGGTCAAGGCCAGGCCAGGCCAGCAGGCCGGGTGACTCGAGGATCATCGTACCTTCGTGCCCAACACGTCACAAGACATAACAGTAATGATGGTACTGGCGTATGACTGCTTCCTGCATGAATATCTGAAGACAGTTTGGACCTGCTGTTTATCCTGGCATGGCCAACCAGCCAATGCTACAGTCACATATGACATTTGAGTATATATAGATATAAGATGACTTTCTTAAAAACGCTTTCTGACTTATATAGAAATGACAAGATCGTAGTCTGTTTATGTAAGTTATCGTTGTCCCTCCACTCTTACCACACTGACCCATGAGTTGCCGTCCAACCCTTCTATCACAGAGAGCCTGGAAAAGAACCACAATGGTCCTTTGCCTTCTGAATTCCATTGTATTCCATTGCTCCTGATCGTTATCAGAGATTGTGAAGTTTGATGGCCTTATTCCCTCCCGCCATTGTTCGTCCCGCTGGCAGGAATAGCTCATAGGATCACTCAGCCTCACATTACAGGCCTCCATATTATCGTATCCTTACCGTCATGTACTGCATCACGAACGTGTACACGGTGACACCAGTTCACCTCCTCAGTGGAAGCGTGCGTTCTGACCTTCCTACTTGGCCTAAGCTTTACCACGTGTGCTGGGAGAGAGAGAGAGAGAGAGAGAGAGAGAGAGAGAGAGAGAGAGAGAGAGAGAGAGAGCAGCGGCACAGATTTAATGATGCGATCTGTCGTTCTTTCGTAAGTGTTACCAGCTGTCAAGTATGTGGAGATGATGATGTGCATCACCCGCTCTCACGCTCAGGGAGGAGGGGAGTGTGTAGGACAGACACGTAGTTCCTGCCATGGCACACATGAAGCTACGGAGAGACACTTGCATATGGTACACATGAAGCTACGGAGAGACACTTGCATATGGTACACATGAAGCTACGGGGAGACACTTGCATATGGTACACATGAAGCTACGGAGAGACACTTGCATATGGTACACATGAAGCTACGGAGAGACACTTGCATATGGTACACATGAAGCTACGGAGAGACACTTGCATATAGTACACATGAAGCTACGGAGAGACACTTGCATATGGTACACATGAAGCTACGGAGAGACACTTGCATATGGTACTCATGAAGGTACGGTCAGACTTGATATGGTACACATGAAGGTACGGCCAGACTTGATATGGTACACATGAATATACCGACGTACACATGGATACAGTACACATGTGGGTATGTGTTAGGTATAAGTGGTACTTCTTTCGGACACATCAATATTAATAAGACATACCATTTTTGTCTTGGGTGTAGTTCGTGATGATATATATATATATATATATATATATATATATATATATATATATATATATATATATATATATATATATATATATATATATTATTGTTATTTCCCAGTAACTTATCACTGCACGGGCCTTCGTGAAGCCTTATAGGCTGGCTATCTAAATGAGTTCTTCGTTGTAATTGACAAGAGTAATGAAGCACCATTTGCGTTCGTCATTAACTGTGTAGAGGCAGCTTGAAGATTCCTGGCTGGAAGCAGCGGCGACAGATGAAGCCTTGTGGCAGTACGAGAGTCGTAGAGGATAGTGAAGCCACACGGTCGTGGAGGATAGTGAAGCCACATAGCCGTGATCGTACCGTCATGCTCAAGGATCGTACCGTTGTGCTCAAGGATCGTACCATCGTGCTCAAGGATCGTACCGTCGTGCTCAAGGATCGTATCATCGTGTTCAAGGATCGTACCATCGTGCTCAAGGATCGTACCATCGTGCTCAAGGATCGTACCGTCGTTCTCAAGGATCGTATTATTGTGTTCAAGGATCGTACCGTCGTGCTCAAGGATCGTATCATCGTGTTCAAGGATCGTACCGTCGTGCTCAAGGATCTTACCATCGTGCTCAAGGATCGTACCGTCGTTCTCAAGGATCGTATCATCGTGTTCAAGGATCGTACCGTCGTGCTCAAGGATCGTACCGTCGTGCTCAAGGATCGTATCATCGTGTTCAAGGATCGTACCGTCGTGCTCAAGGATCGTATCATCGTGTTCAAGGATCGTACCGTCGTGCTCAAGGATTGTACCATCGTGTTCAAGGATCGTACCGTCGTGCTCAAGGATCGTATCATCGTGTTCAAGGATCGTACCGTCTTACTCGAAGGATTAAGAACCTATCTCTTGCTATACTGGCCGAGGACATATACATCATGGTGTTGCTGGGTGGCAGCGGACACCCCAGCTGGTAGCACTGATCAGGAGTGTAATGTCGCTACACACATTACTGGAAGCAGTGATCATAAACTCCATTACGGCCATTAATGATAGCGCTATACTGCGAGTGGACATGATTTAATGATCATGATGGCCACTAATAACCAGAACTTCTCTATGTAAATGTAATGATGGGGTTGTGAGTTTTTATCTGGTGTGGCTTGTGTTGGGCTGGGGTCCCTGGGCTGTGTGTTGGGGTGAGTGCCGCTGGCTGACGTCTTCAGGAGTCACGTCCATCGGTAGGCCAGAGGAGGGCGGCTCATCCTCCCAGGCATCACCAGTCTCCTCATCCCCGCCCGGCCACCTGCAGCTGGTCACGCCTGACGAACGGGGTTATTAGGTGCAGTCTGGTATGAGTTCGTGAGTTGTGAATCATGTGTGTGTGTGCGAGCTAGTCACCTCTTATGGCATCTGCTAGTTAGATGTTGTAGTTTCCGACGTGGTAAATTGAATGTTAGGAACTGTACCGTGTTGCTTCACATTCTCGTACCGCACCGCTGTACCCTGAGTGTCAGGGTCTGTACCTGGCGTGGTCACCTCCGTGTACCGTACCGCTGTACCCTGAGCGTCAGGATCTGTACCTGAGGTTGCTCGCTAGCGTCTCGGGGCATCGTGAGGAATAATAACTGGCGTCTTATCAGCAGTGTGAGGCGAGGGTGGACGCGCCGTCCTCCCTGGGGGTTGTAGGCTGTGTGTGTGTGTGTGTGTATGGCTAGGTTAGGAGGTAAGGCAGCAGTAGGGACCTGCTCTGCCGTAGTGTGCATTTCTGTGGAAATAAATACACTGTGTTTCTCCGGAGTCGTGAGGAGAGCACTATGTTATAAGTCGTCCAGACGTTGTTCATATGGTTAGCGGCGTCAACATGGCAGTAGATGGAGGCACCGGACATCCAGATGTTGGCGACCGTGATGAGGCATTAGACCGAGTGTTATTGGGGGTCTGTACTGCCTCTCGTACAGTGCTGGTGTGTGATGTTGCCGGGGTCTTTACTTCCTCTTGTACAGTGCTGGTGTGTGGTGTTGCCGGGGTCTGTACTGCCTCTCGTACAGTGCTGGTGTGTTGTGGGTTTCATGTCGTGTGTATGAAGGGAAGTCGTGTGGTTTCCATCTGAGGCGAGATGTTGGCCGTAGCTGAGGTATGATGGCAGCCTTAGCTGGGATGTGGTGGTAGCTGAGTGATGGTGACAGCCTTAACTGTGGCGAGGTGTCAGCCTGAGCCGAGACGTGGAGGCAGCCTTAGCTGAGGCTAGATGACCGTCTTAGTTGAGGTGAAGTGACAGCCTTACCTAAGGCTGATTGGCAGCGTTAGTTCAGGGAGATGAAAGGCTGATGTGAAGCACAGTGGCAGCCTTAGGTGAGATAAGGTGGCAGACTTAGGTGAGGGAGGTGGCAGGTTTCCCCCGTGGCTGGGGTCGTACTGGAAGACTGTAAGGTTCGTGTGGCTATAATCAGTCGACAGGCAGACTTTCGCCGGCTGGAAGCGAGACTCTTGTGTGTCTTGAAAGCTAAATACATTAAGTCTCAACGATGGTTTGTCTCGCTCTCACCTGACGTTACGTCGGGGTGACTCATAAGGCATAGACGCCCCGCAAAACCGAGCTGCCTTGTGTTGTAGAGCGAGTGGCGAATGAATAATTCACGGCGCTACAAAGCCGCTCCAGCTTTTGTGTGTGTGTGTGTGTGTGTGTGTGTGTGAGAGAGTCCTTAAAGAAAGTTCCTCCCAGTTTACACCTGGTGGAGGGAGGTGGTGCGGTGCCCGGCCCCCTACTAGGCCCGCCCGCCATTGTGGAACGTTTAACATTCATTTCAGCGTCGTGTCCCCCCCCTCACGTCTGGCCCAGACAATACACCAAGACTTCCTTTTTATTTGTTGTGCCATTAGTGTAATGCATCGTATTGTGTGTGTGTGTGTGTGTGTGTGTGTGTGTGTGTGTGTGTCGGTGTGACCCGGGTGTGGGCTGTGTTTGTATGTGTGTGTTGGTATGTTCTTGTGTCTTTCGTTGTATGTATGCATATTTAGGTACGTATGGGAAATAACTTGTATGTAATAACCTATTGATGCTGTATGAGGAGAAATTTTATACTCAGCCCCCCCCCCCCCCCATCTCACTTATGTATGCTTGTGTTTGTATGTGTGCGTAGATATGTGTGAGCGTGTATGTACTTGTACACGTAGTTATCTATTTGTGCGTTAGGGAAGGGGCGTTCTTCATTCGTTAGGCTCCATCTCTTGAGCTTTCCCTACTCCTATACAAGACTGTCAACATCTGCATGTTTGGTGTGTAACTGTGTTCAACTTTCGGAATGTCCCAGCCATCCACAGCTCTCATACTGTAACTACTTTTTACAATATGTTTTTTTTTAACAAGTTTCTTACTTTTGTGTGTATGTTTGTGTGTGTTTGTCTTTTAATTGTTGTCTTAATTGTCAGACTGGTTAAGAAACTTGTTAGGTTGTAATCAAGTCACCCCTTATTCTTCTCATTCCCACGGTGGTGACACAGATCTATGGCCTCCAACTTCACTGTAATTCATGTTACTGTGGATCCGTTTCATCTTAGCTTCCTCTGGACCTCCTCTATTAGTTCTTTGTGCTTTTTTAAGAATGACGACCAGACGTGAGAGGTGTATCCTTGTCTTGGCCCAATATACACTGTGAATAAATGATGAACATTGCCTTATAGATGTACATGAATTGCGACTCTTGTCATTTCCCAGCAGACAGTTGGTCTCCTGTACGTGTCTTCATGGCGACAAGTAAGGCACCCAGGCTACTCCCAAGTCCCTCTTACACAGGGGTTCCCACAGCTTATGTATGTGTAGGTGTGTTTGTAGGTGTGCTTATGAGCGTGGTTTTGTGAGTATGTGTATGTTTGAGTTTGTGTGTGTGTGTGTGTGTGTGTGTGTGTGTGTGTGTGTGTGTGTGTGCGTACTGGTGCGCGTGCAGGTGTCATGCGCCACATCCACAGTGGTTCATTATTCTTGGGAAGCCGTACACACATCAGGCCAGAGGTGTCACTTCCCTCATGATCCCATGTTACGCACTGCCGAGCAACTTTCCATCCAGAGTGACGGTATACGAGGAAATACTTGAGAAAATTTATGCAGTGGTGGGTTAGGTGAAGGCAAATGTGGGTAGGTAGTAGTGCTTACCTTAACGTATGTCTCACGATGGTTGTGGTGGTTTTCTACCCCCACAGCTGGGTCTGGCACCTTACCTTACGCATACCTTACCATGGTTGCGGAGGTCTTGAGCAGACGAGATATGGAATGAATGCTTTTCTGATTTCGGTATGAATTACAAAAAACAAGTATTCTTGTAATTATAATCATTAGTAATTAGACACTGAACGAGAAAGCCACTGGGGAAGAGAAGGTAGCAGCTCAACAAATTGTCTCAAGATTTTTAAAAAAGAGAACAGCCATTGGAGCTGCCGGCCCTAACAGGCAGTTAGGGTAATGATTTGCATGCATGAATCACCCACTTGCCGGGTATGTGCACTGACGACAGACTGGCACAAGGTTGGTGTGGTGTGGCTGCTGTGGTACATCATCATTATCAGGGTAGGCAGAGGATCTGGTCACGAACTCACGGAACAGAACACACTTCATTGTTTTATCATCCAGTAACCCGTGTTGTGAAAACCTAAGATTAATTACGTCAGTGTTTACCTTCAGTATCATATTATTATTATCATTATTATTATTATTATTATTATTATTATTATTATTATTTTTGTTGTTATTATCGTCACCATCATCATCATCATCATCATCATTTGACTCCTTTTCCTGAGGCTCTAAGCCCCGTGGCAGCGCTACGCTCCTTAGCAGGGACAGGATGAACTCCTATGAAGCGATAAGTTTTTTAAGAAGCCTCTTCTTCCTCTCTCATCCACTGATCATGATACATCTCCACCAGAGGCGACTTTTCACTCGTGGTGTAACCTGTAACTGGCGGAGTCTGATAACACCTTCAGTAACATACGTAGGTTTATATATATATTTTTTTTTTTTTTTATACTTTGTCGCTGTCTCCCGCGTTTGCGAGGTAGCGCAAGGAAACAGACGAAAGAAATGGCCCAACCCCCCCCCCCCCCCCCCCCCCATACACATGTATATACATACGTCCACACACGCAAATATACATACCTACACAGCTTTCCATGGTTTACCCCAGACGCTTCACATGCCTTGATTCAATCCACTGACAGCACGTCAACCCCGGTATACCACATCGCTCCAATTCACTCTATTCCTTGCCCTCCTTTCACCCTCCTGCATGTTCAGGCCCCGATCACACAAAATCTTTTTCACTCCATCTTTCCACCTCCAATTTGGTCTCCCTCTTCTCCTTGCTCCCTCCACCTCCGACACATATATCCTCTTGGTCAATCTTTCCTCACTCATCCTCTCCATGTGCCCAAACCACTTCAAAACACCCTCTTCTGCTCTCTCAACCACGCTCTTTTTATTTCCACACATCTCTCTTACCCTTACGTTACTCACTCGATCAAACCACCTCACACCACACATTGTCCTCAAACATCTCATTTCCAGCACATCCATCCTCCTGCGCACAACTCTATCCATAGCCCACGCCTCGCAACCATACAACATTGTTGGAACCACTATTCCTTCAAACATACCCATTTTTGCTTTCCGAGATAATGTTCTCGACTTCCACACATTCTTCAAGGCCCCCAGAATTTTCGCCCCCTCCCCCACCCTATGATCCACTTCCGCTTCCATGGTTCCATCCGCTGCCAGATACACTCCCAGATATCTAAAACACTTCACTTCCTCCAGTTTTTCTCCATTCAAACTCACCTCCCAATTGACTTGACCCTCAACCCTACTGTACCTAATAACCTTGCTCTTATTCACATTTACTCTTAACTTTCTTCTTCCACACACTTTACCAAACTCAGTCACCAGCTTCTGCAGTTTCTCACATGAATCAGCCACCAGCGCTGTATCATCAGCGAACAACAACTGACTCACTTCCCAAGCTCTCTCATCCCCAACAGACTTCATGTATATATATATATATATATATATATATATATATATATATATATATATATATATATATATATATATCTTTTTCTTTTCTTTTAAACTATTCGCCATTTCCCGCGTTAGCGAGGTAGCGCTAAGAACAGAGGACTGGGCCTTTTTTGGAATATCCTCAACTGGCCCCCTCTGTTCCTTCTTTTGGAAAATTTAAAAAAAAAAAAAAAAACGAGAGGGGAGGATTTCCAGCCCCCCGCTCCCTCCCCTTTTAGTCACCTTCTACGACACGCAGGGAATACGTGGGAAGTATTCTTAATCCCCTATCCCCAGGGATATATATATATATATATATATATATATATATATATATATATATATATATATATATATATATATATATATATATATTGGTCAGTCATATCTGGCTGTGCACCACGTCCTCTTATAACGTGTCGCAGGCCTGTGGAAATCTATTTTCAGCAATAAAAGTTGTCGTGTTGGTGGTTGACGGAGGAGGCAGATTACATAGCCAACCCAGAAGGAAAAGTTGGAGTACAGAACACAATAATGACGTACAGGCTAACGTCCCTCCGTGCCAGAAGTGTACAGGTGGAAACGTAGGCTGGACGGGAGGTGACACGTCGTTGTATGTCCACCGGTGAAGTCTGCCTCACCCGTCACCAGCAGCTTACCGTCACCCCTCGCGTCATCAGCAGCTACCGTCACCCCTCGCGTCACCAGCAGCTACCGTCATCCCTCGCGTCACCAGCAGCTACCGTCACCTCTCGCGTCACCAGCAGCTACCGTCAACACTTGCGTCACCAGCAGCTACCGTCACCTCTCGCGTCATCAGCAGCTTAGCGTCACTTTCGCGTCACCAGCAGCTACCGTCACCCCTCGCGTCACCAGCAGCTACCGTCACCTCTCGCGTCATCAGCAGCCACCGTCACCCCTCGCGTCACCAGGACTGCCCCAGGTGGCTACAACCTCACCTCGTGTGTAACATAACCTCACGCTAATGTTGTTAGATAATCAAGAAAAGAAGCTTAAGTGGCAGTATAAACAGCTCCCAAGGAGAGGGAGACAGTCTTGAAAAGTCTCCCTCGCTATTCCTGGTCTCGGGTCAAGTGGCGCGGGTTAAGCGGTCTGCATAATGCAGGGGACCTCGCTGGTGGGTGAGGTGTGTGTGGAGGCGTGCCGGCACCACGCACACCGACACTCATTATGACCATCAGTGTCTGCCAACCTTCCTCTCCTCTCGTCTCACCTGCCCCTGTCCTACCAGGAAGGTTATTGTAAGACACAGTGTCTGTCAACCTTCCTCTCCTCACGTCTTACCTGCCCCTGACCTGCCAGGAAGGTTAGTGTGAAGACGCCAGTGTCTGCTAGCCATCCTCACGTCTCCCTCCCTCCTCACCTGCTGAGTCTGGTGCATCAGTCGTACTTTTAAACACAATTTTTTTCCATTTGTTTGACACGTGTTTATTGTATGAGTAAAGTTCATAATTTCCTTATAAAATAAAGTTTTCCGTGAGTGTGGTTCAGGGTGGTACTATAATATATGCCTCACGATATATCTACAATGTTTTCCTCTCCTCTTCTTCCCCAGGTAAGCGATCGTGCGAGGAGTTGTTCCCCAGCCAGTGTTATGGCCAGATCTCACGCGCGGAAAGTGCTAACCCGCACGGTGCGGAAGGGTGAGTACCTGTAGTTATTGGATGTGTTCTTCGCTCTCAGACGAGTGTGCCGACGGTTCACGCTGGTGGAACCCGCCTGCAGCAGCACCAGCCCGAGCTCCAGCGGGCGACTGCGTCTTATCTCCGGATCATCTCACGCCGTCCGCCCCTCACACCCTCACGCTGGGGACCTGAACCACCCTGCTCCCTCTTCTTTAATGCTACGCCAGCTGCACCTCCCCCAGCATCATTTCTGTTTTCACTTTCTTTCGTAACTCATTCTTAAATCTCTTCCTCCTCTTCCACCCCTTTCCCTTCAGTCTTGACTGTTCCCCCACTCCGCGATGTGAGAGACTGTGTGGAGACGTCAGCTTTTGGAAGTGAATAATTCCCATGTATTCCTCGTCTGGCTCAGTCATTCATCAGTCTTGTGTGTGTGTGTGTGTGTGTGTGGCTGTGTCCAGGGGCTAGGTTCCTGACGGTGTCTGGTAGGGTTGGTTGCCGAGCCGCAGACTTCTCTCATCCCTATCCTACTTTACCTTACTCTTCTACCCACACACTCTCCGTCCTACCTTCATTTTTATCATCCGTTTTTTCTCCACTCCTGGCCTATCCACCGCCTCACTTAACACGTATAGCATCTTACAATCATCCTCACAGCCTAATGTTTCCACTGCGTACTCCTGACGCCTCTCATGATCACTCGTAATCCTCTCAGAACCTTACTCACAGCACCAGCAGAACTGCTACATCTCAGGACTCTGTCCCGTACTACAGTAGAAGTGGTCCTCGAGTTCCTGAATTTTTGAAGAAGCTTCATACTGAGTGAGGTGTGTGTGTGTGTGTGTGTGTGTGTGTGTGTGTGTGTCCAGAGTTGCACCATCTCCTCCCCGTCTTGAGTCAGCAACGCAGCGTCACTCTCCCGTGATTGGTCTGTGTGAACCCCTCGAGGCTGATGTCAAGACCCTGTGTGATACCCAGGTAAAAACAATGAGCCCTTAGCACCTCCTGCACCAGTATTGCTTCGCTAGGGAAGCACCACGACCCGCTGCCTTCCTACCCCACCAGGAAAGACTCTGATACACACGTCTTGACTACCGCCACACAGGGACGGTCGCGATCGTCAAGGATCAGTTTTCCCGATGGTCGTGATGCCTTGTGGGTGAGAGATGGTGGTGTACTGGGGATATGGTACCGCCTGAGGTGATCCAGGACTTGCTGGTGTGTACTGGGTCAGCATCATGACGTAACCGTGAAGAACCTGACGGAGGGAGGTGATTGTGATGTGGGACCCCCAGAATGATGGTCGTGATGCAGGAGCAAGACACCAGACTGTTACTGGCTTCGTATTGCAATCAAGTGTTAGTCCGAGGCGAAGAGAATGATGACCCACGCTACGCACTCCCCAGAGATGACCCACGCTACCCACTTCCCAGAGATGACCCACGCTACCCACTCCCCAGAGATGACCCGCGCTACCCACTCCCCAGAGATGACCCACGCTACCCACTCCCCAGAGATGACCCACGCTACCCACTCCCCAGAGATGACCCGCGCTACCCACTTTCCAAAGATGACCCACGCTACCCACTCCCCAGAGATGACCCCCGCCACCCACTCCCCAGAGATGATCCACGCTACCCACTTCCCAGAGATGACCCACGCTACACACTCCCCAGAGATGACCCGCGCTACCCACTCCCCAGAGATGACCCCCGCCACCCACTCCCCAGAGATGATCCACGCTACCCACTCCCCAGAGATGACCCGCGCTACACACTCCCCAGAGATGACCCACGCCACCCACTCCCCAGAGATGACCCACGCTACCCACTTCCCAGTTTTTACTTTCTTGTGGGCAGACGGCTGCCCTCCGGGGCGGTCGGATCTTGCCAACTCGTAGCCTGTCAATAGTCATTTGCATATACTTATGTTGCCGGTGCACTTGATGACACCAGGAGCATATTTTTATAGATAGCAAATTGGGTGGCGCATACCTCCATGCCTCGTGAGTCAGGTCGAGTATAATCTCACAGGATACTGAGGGAGGTGAGTGAGTGCCAGGTAGGCTGGTGTTACACTTCACCACCGTGTTGCTAGCCGACACTGAGGCGTGTAGACCTCTGCTCACGTAATATAAGGTTCGCAGTGCTCATCACTCGAGACGCTGTTGTATGTCAAGGTTCAGCTTCGTCTTTGCCATCTCGTAGCAGTATGTGTGTGTGTGTGTGTATGTGTGTGTGTGTGTGTGTGTGTATGTGTGTGTGTGTGTGTGTGTGTGTGTGTGTATGTGTGTGTGTGTGTGCATCTGACCGCAAGTCTGTAAGTTTTTGCAGCAGGCTATTATAGGTGTCCAGGCGAGGGTGAATGTATGATGGGATGAGGGGGTGAAGGTCAGCTGTCCTGCTGCAGTACACACACACACACACACACACACACACACACACACACACACACACACACAGACACACACACACACACCATTGAAGCGCACATAACGACCCGGGCCGTAAAGCACAACCAAGAGTTGAGCCGTGGTAGTTAGAGTCGGGAGGGTGTATTGTGCATCGCTCAGCACCTGCAGTGATCCGTGCAGTACACAGGTGCTGAAGGAGTTGTAGAACTACTATGATTTAGAAGCTCGGGTTGGAACCCCGTCCTCCCTGGCACTTGCCATTGATGACACGTGAGGACATCACCAGTCTTCTTCTGCCCTCCTCCCCAGCCCAGTTATACAGGGTGGTCCACAGGTGGAGCCAGGGGTGAGGACATCACCTGTCTGCCCCCCCCCCCCACCCCATCCCCAGCCCTGTTGTACAGGTACACCATGGTTATCATGGACGGAGATATTGACTAACTGAGGCACGCGACACAAACTCCTGCTGGCACGTATTTGGCAAGTTAACCCTTGGAAACGACTGCTTGACCCTTTAGCACGGCCCTTGAGTACGACCGTCGTTGTGTATGGTAGCCTGACCTCTGACCTGCCCTCTCAGGTTCAGGTCAGAGGCCGGGCCATCATACTGAGGGGATCGTGTGGTCGAGTTCAAGGGGTTAAGAGGGTTTGGTTTACCTCTGTCCGCTTGGCCTCATTCTGACCCATATTTCATCTCCGTTCCTCTCAAGTCTCCCCTCGCTGCCGCACCTGTCCATTTTCTTTTATTAGTACCTCCTTGTGATTGTTCGTTCCAAACTTATTTTCTTCATTCATTCATCTCGTCTTCGTCTCCAGCAGTTAGACTTCTTGTATCAACCTTCTGATGCTGATCCTCACACTGCTGTCTTACTGCTCACTTCTTTACCTTCCTTTCCTTATTCTCTCACATTTTGCTATTTACATTTGCCTGTCTTGCCTTCTCAACACCCTCAACTTCTGTGGGAGTTTTCTTGTATACTCATCTTCCTTCTCTTCCTCTTGTTATATCGTCCCTGTTTGGAACGGGAAGGTTGCTTTACGCTCGCGGGGCCACATGTCTTGAACATTCTCGTGTGTCAGACAATTTCCTAAACTTCCGTATGCTCTCTGCATTCACGATTTCACCACAGTTGATTCCATTCATCCACCAGTCTTATACTAGTTAAGTATGTTTGTATTTTAAAAGTCCTGTTGAATTTCCTGTTATGGCTTCTGGTTTTAGGTACTTAAAGGTTTTGATTAGGTCACCCCTTACTCTTCTCTCCACCATTGATGGACAAATTTATGGCTTCTGATTTTTCACTGTAGGTCAGCTGTCCATAAATTTTGTCCCCATCTGGACCTTCTCCATTTGTTCATTATAATATCTTGAAGTGAATTGACCAAACACGAGAAACATGCTCTAGTTTTGGCCTAACGTAGGATGTGAACAGCTCTCTGGTTATCTCTCCTTGTCCACATACTGGTATGAGAACCTGATGTATACCAGAGGACAGTTGATCACTTTACACTTCTAACTTGGTGTTCTGGTGACAGGAAGTGTACGAGGTCGACTGCTGAGTCTCTCTCTCTCTCTCTCTCTCTCTCTCTCTCTCTCTCTCTCTCTCTCTCTCTCTCTCTCTCTCTCTCTCTCTCTCCTGCAGGTTATATCTTGGCAGATGATGATATTCGTATCCAGACCTGCTCTCACTCTGCTCCACCGTGACCACTACATTTGCCCGGGTCGACTGTCATGAACCATGTATCCAGACCAACTTTGTAATGGGTTTAGATCCTCTTGTAAGTTCATGCAATTCTCCTGACTTTCACTCATGACCTTGGCATCATCAGCAAACATGTTCCCGTAGGAGTACGTTCTTTGTGTGTGTGTGTGTGTGTGTGTGTGTGTGTGTGTGTGTGTCACCACGTGGAGGGCGGCATCACCCACTACTACTTGTGTGTGGGCGACGTTGTCATGGTGCTGGAATCTGGATCAAGTCTCCTGTGTGCCATCCTCCCGGTGGTCACTGTCGTGGTGGTGGTAGTGGTAGTTGTGGTAGTTGTGGTGGAAATGGTTGTTTTTTGATTGTGGTATTGATGACTGTTGGTGGGGATCGTAGTAGTTTTTGTGTGTGTTGATTGTGGTGGTGATGAACGTCATGGTGATTGTGGTGGCCATCATGGTAATTGTGGTGGCCGTCATGGTAATTGTGGTGGCCGTCATGGTAATTGTGGTGGCCATCATGGTAATTGTGGTGGACGTCATGGTAATTGTGGTGGCCGTCATGGTAATTGTGGTGGCCATCATGGTAATTGTGGTGGCCGTCATGGTAATTGTGGTGGCCGTCATGGTAATTGTGGTGGCCGTCATGGTAATTGTGGTGGCCATCATGGTAATTGTGGTGGCCGTCATGGTAATTGTGGTGGCCGTCATGGTAATTGTGGTGGCCGTCATGGTAATTGTGGTGGCCATCATGGTAATTGTGGTGGCCGTCATGGTGATTGTGGTGGCCATCATGGTAATTGTGGTGGCCGTCATGGTAATTGTGGTGGCCGTCATGGTAATTGTGGTGGCCGTCATGGTAATTGTGGTGGCCGTCATGGTAATTGTGGTGGCCGTCATGGTAATTGTGGTGGCCGTCATGGTAATTGTGGTGGCCGTCATGGTAATTGTGGTGGCCGTCATGGTAATTGTGGTGGACGTCATGGTAATTGTGGTGGCCGTCATGGTAATTGTGGTGGCCGTCATGGTAATTGTGGTGGCCGTCATGGTAATTGTGGTGGCCGTCATGGTAATTGTGGTGGACGTCATGGTAATTGTGGTGGCCGTCATGGTAATTGTGGTGGACGTCATGGTAATTGTGGTGGCCGTCATGGTAATTGTGGTGGACGTCATGGTAATTGTGGTGGCCGTCATGGTAATTGTGGTGGCCGTCATGGTAATTGTGGTGGCCGTCATGGTAATTGTGGTGGACGTCATGGTAATTGTGGTGGACGTCATGGTAATTGTGGTGGCCGTCATGGTAATTGTGGTGGACGTCATGGTAATTGTGGTGGCCGTCATGGTAATTGTGGTGGACGTCATGGTAATTGTGGTGGCCGTCATGGTAATTGTGGTGGCCGTCATGGTAATTGTGGTTGGGTTGGTTGAGATCATTGTTATAGTTGTTGTGGTGGTGGTAGTTGGTGGTGGTGGACGTGGTGGAGGCCCTGTGGTTGACTAACACACAGTTGCCCCAGGCCACCACATGTGGCCTGCTACAGGCCAGTGTTATATTTGTGTACGTTACTCATCAGAAGGGCGTAGCATATGTGCGTAGGAGGCCATCATGAGGGGAGCGTCAGACACAAGCGTATGAGGCAGCGTCACACCCCCGGCCTACCTAGGGGTAACCACCTAACACTGGGGGGTGGGGGGTGAAGAAATGCTTAACCTGTATATGAATAGACAAATGAAAATGTGAACTCCGAATGCTGGTTGACGGTCCACAGTCAACCCAGCTGTTCATCTTTCTCCTGGAGTTGGTCGATAGAATGGGTCCATGGCTTAAGCTTGGGTATATGTGTTTATCTATGTATCTGTCTATCTATATCTTTATCTATTTATGTTTATGTGTATCTCTATCTATCTATCTATATCTTTATCTGTCTATGTCTATCTGTATCTCTATCTATCTATCTCTATCTATCTATCAATATATAGGTAGATAGATAGACAGATGGATAACGTTATTAAGATGGCATTGATTGGGTCATTTAGTTGCCTGTCGTTTCTCTTATCATATAAATATAGGAACAAGTCGTCAGTTCTTCCATTTACCGTAAATCATATCGGGACTTACTTTCTCTCAGACATTTTGAAGTAGGAATCATTCATCCTCGGGTCAAGGATATCGCCGGAGAAAATAGAAGTTTATTTTGTTACTTGTTTCTTTCGAGACTTGTCGTTACTTGGTGGCGATGGCTGGGAGGTAGTTGACACCCACCAGCCACCATCTGGTAACATATGTAGTGAAGTTATATTTTCTACAAAAATGTCCTAAACCATAAGTAAAAGTATTCCACATTTGAAGTACCAAAGAGACATCTTGAGTGAATGAAACTCAAAGTATTAAAGTAGAAGTACGTGTACGTGAGTAACGAAGTAATGGTAACGTGTTACTTACCTGCCCGGCAGACTGGCCATGTTGGTTCCCACCCCTCACCGTCGCCTTCACTTTCTAGATAACTGGAGTATGACGGGGGACCAGGTCGTATGGGAAGGTTCTTGACCTCTTGACCCCGACGAAAGACGGGTCTCTTGGGGGTCACGTTATGGCCCTTGCCCTATCAGGCAGAGACGAGAGATAATGTGAAGAGTGAGAGATGCATAGTGATTATTATGATGCATATGGCACTTATGATGTGTGAAAGGCCAGAGTGCGGGGCACTATATGGCACCTTTGGTGTGACGTGTGGGGGGGGGGCACTATATGGCACCTGTAGTGTGACGTGTAGAGGGCCAAGGTGGGAGCGCCAGCTGGCTTTGTGCTGCAGGGGAGGCCAGGCTACATCACCACTCAGCTGGTGTAGGCGCCCGTCCCTCACCCACACACCAGCTGTGGGAAGTCAGTAAGCTTTCCCGCCATGCCTTTGTTGGTGTGATGTACCAGTGGGGTAGACTGGAGGTGTGCTGCCAGTCGTGAGGACCTCATGATGAGGAGGGATGACCCGGGGAATGTCTTGTGGAAGAGATCCTGTTTACTTGTCGAAACTTCTCTTCTGAACTGTTGCTCCGTTTATTCAAAGGATTGATTCGTCCTTGTATGGAGTACTGCACTCACATCTGGGGTGGTTCTAGCTCTGCATCCTTACTTGACAGTGTTGAGTCGAAAGCGGTCCGACTTATAAACTGTCCCAGGCTAACTTCCAAACTTGACCCCCTTGCCCTACGTTGCAGTGTTGTTTCACTTTCCTTCGTTTATATTTATTACTTTGGTGTTTGCTCCTAATAGCTGGCTGCTTGTGTGCTTTCACCACTAGCTAGACCAGGCAGTACTTAGCAAGCTGCTGCGTCACATGGTTACAGCAGTGTGGCCGTCAGCCAACTCAAGGGTGGCCCTTTTGATCACCCTACACGTCGAAGCCTTGGAACTCTCTACCCTCTCATGTCTTTCCCCACAACTATGACCTGGCACATTTCAAAAGACAGGTTTTTTCACTTTCTCCAAAATCTTTATGTATTTTCCCTTGTCTTTTTCTGTTTTATAATTCTTTCAGTATCACAATTAAGGTCCGGCCGTGATGTGCACTTTAGCCCGTGACTGGAGCCTTCAACATAAAAGAATACTGATGATCCTTGTAAGGTGTATGAGTGGAACTGGTGATCCTCGTAAGGTGTATGAGTGGAAGTGGTTGTGGTGTGTGGTAGAGAGGTATGATGTGATCCATGACCACCGCGCCAGTACGTGAAGCAGACCAGGTCAAGAAGTTCCTATACAATGGTCTCCTCGGCCGTGGCTCTGGTCGAGATGAGGGGAGGTTGTCATGGCAACCAGACGTTGCCCTTCCCCACATTCTTCTCTAGTCGTATTGTATCTCCTCCGGGAACACACACACACACACACACACACACACACACACACACACACACACACACACACACACACACACACACACACACTAGCAGCGGTACAAATTGACTCCTCAAACAGGATATAGTCATGTAAATCATACAGAACTCAGTAGCATCTCTGCTCACATAAATAAAGACACGAAGTTCGGTTGGCAGGAACCTGGGCATTGTGGTGGAAGACAGTGAAAATTCCAAGGAAGAAGTAGGAAGGTGGGTACCTTCAGCCACAGGTGTAGAGTTAAAGGAAAAAAGGAAACTTGGCTTAATTAAAGGTATGAAAGAGACAAAGCGGCTTAATGATGTGCTTTGACGAAAGTATTGGCCTGCCAGTTCCCAGTAGGAAGAAAGCAAGACACCACTCCAGCAGAAGAAGACAAGAGTAACAGCGGAGAAATTTGAAAAGAATGTTGTGGGTAAGGCAAGAGTCGGTCCTTAACTTCCAAATTCCTCACGATTTAAAGTTTCAGTTGAAGATCAGTTTGTAAGGTTAAGGAACTCAGATGAAAGAGATTTAGAGGAAGAGGCAAAGATATGTGAGGAACTGAATGACAGGCTCAGAGGTGCTTTCACAGTAGAAGACACTGTAGCCCCAACACCAGTGAGGTGGAATGGGGAGGAGGTCGTGGAAAACAGTGATGCATCGAGAAGGATCATGATTAGAATACTGAAGGATCTTGACCCATATAAGGTCCTGGTGAAGAAATCTCCATATGTGCTGAGAATGTGTGCAGATACAATAGACAAACCACTTCCAGTGTCATTCAAGATGTCGCTAGTTAAAGGTTAAAGTGCTAAGGGAGTGGAAGAAAAGAACTGTCGAATCTTTCTATAATAAAGGAGACTAGGAAGACGCTCTGACGACTAGTGTTGCTGGCGAGCGTGGTCCGTGGAGTACAGAAGAGATAATCAGAAAGCAAACTGATGACTTCTTACAGAGGAAAACCTGTCTACGTGAGAGACAACATGGTTGTCATGGGAAGGAGGTCATATGTAAGGAACCTCGTAGATATCTACGTGAGAGTCTGAGCTCCGTGTTAGAAGTATTGGTGTCTGGATTGCCAGGAAGCATGAGATTGTACGACACAGGGGGCTGGTCGGGAGGCTGAAACTCTCATCAGAAACAAGGAGGAAGGGTCTACGTGTGTGTGTGTGTGTGTGTGTTATATTCTGCAGCACGATGCTTCCCACGACGGCAAGCAGTCATTAATCTGTGAGGTAACTCTTTCTACACGTTAACATCCATTGGAAACGTTCTCTCAGAAATGGAAACTTTCAATCAGCATTTGAAACGTTCTGTCAACATTGTAGACCTTCAATCGACACATTGGGACACCATCTCCAATGTTCTCTTCCCTCCTGCTGGCCTGACCCGTAATGTTCGTAATCCGGAAATCCCTAACTCAAGTGGGAAATGGGCCATTAATCCGGAGAAATCCTAGTGGTATGTGTGGTGGGGAGGCAGAGGTAGGGCCCGGAACCCGTCCCGTCTTATGGGAAGCATCACGGAGACAGCACGGACGTCCGCCACCACCCTCTTGCCTCCACGGACGTCCGCCACTACCCTACTGCCTCCACGGACGTCCTCCACTACCCTACTGCCTCCACGGACGTCCGCCACCACCCTCTTGCCTCCACGGACGTCCGCCACCACCCTCTTGCCTCCACGGACGTCCTCCACAACCCTACTGCCTCCACGGACGTCCGCCACCACCCTCTTGCCTCCACGGACGTCCGCCACAACCCTCTTGCCTCCACGTACGTCCGCCACCACCCTCTTGCCTCCACGGACGTCCGCCACAACCCTCTTGCCTCCACGGACGTCCGCCACCACCCTCTTGCCTCCACGGACGTCCGCCACAACCCTCTTGCCTCCACGGACGTCCGCCACTACCCTACTGCCTCCACGGACGTCCGCCACCACCCTCTTGCCTCCACGGACGTCCGCCACAACCCTCTTGCCTCCACGGACGTCCGCCACCACCCTCTTGCCTCCACGGACGTCCTCCACAACCCTACTGCCTCCACGGACGTCCGCCACCACCCTCTTGCCTCCACGGACGTCCGCCACAACCCTCTTGCCTCCACGGACGTCCGCCACCACCCTCTTGCCTCCACGGACGTCCGCCACAACCCTCTTGCCTCCACGGACGTCCGCCACCACCCTCTTGCCTCCACGGACGTCCGCCACAACCCTCTTGCCTCCACGGACGTCCGCCACTACCCTACTGCCTCCACGGACGTCCGCCACTACCCTACTGCCTCCACGGACGTCCGCCACCACCCTCTTGCCTCCACGGACGTCCACCATCACCCTCCTGCCTCCACCGACGTCCGCCACCACCCTCGTGCCCCCACGGATGCCCGCCACTACCCTACTGCCTCCACGGACGTCCGCCATCACCCTCCTGCCTCCACCGACGTCCGCCATTACCCTCCTGCCTCCACACACTGGTTATTGTCTTTGTGTGTGTGTGTGTGTGTGTGTGTGTGTGTGTGCGTGTGTGTGTGTGTGTGTGTGCTTACCTACTTGTCCGTTCAGGGAGGAGTTCTACACTCGTGGGTCCTCATCTCTTGAATTTTCTTTGTTATCTTACAATTGTTTTCAACGTTTGTGTTGTGTCAGTAATCACATTTTCATTACTCACTTTATTTTATTATTCATCCTGCTTAATTTACTGTAAAGTATTAAAGTATTTCTTGACATCATTACCAGCTAATTGCTTAATTTGATACAACTGAATTCAAACAGCAACAGACCACTGGGTCTCAAGGAGGCTTTTTGTGGTCGCGGAAGAGGACAGACACAAACGCATTATTGTGGTAACAGAAGAAAGACTCACACATTCTTTTAAGAGGAAGACTTGTATGTCGACTTATCGTGAGGCAGAGGAGATGCAAATAATATCAGTCGTGGATTTGAAGCAAAATATATATCAGGTTTATGCTTGAACATGTCTCTGATGCTAGCTACCCTCAGCTACTCTAATTGCTGCATCATTCCATATGTTAACGATCCTGTTGAAGAAAAAGTACTTCGCCTCATTCGAGGTAAAACGTCTGCCCAATAGTTTATATCCGTTATTACGAATGACGTCAGACTAAGCCATCTTTAAGTAGCTTGTTAGATCGAGATGATCGAATCCTTTAATGATAGTGAGTACCTGTAGTAGATCACAGCTCAACCTTCTCTTCTTTATGGTAAATTGACTTAATTTGTTTCGTCGGCTATCATATGTTCTACTGGCGGGAATCATCTTGATGTGTGCCCTGTACTCCCTCACTCCATTCTGTCTGTGTCGTTCCTCAAGTAGTGTCATCAACACGTAACACAGTATTCAAGATGTCATGTCCTCTGGTTGTTTTATTTTATCATCTTTCGAAGACTCGTCCACTGTTAACACCATCAATTTGATTTAAAACTTAAAGTTTAGGATCGAGTCACCCGCTCTTCTCATTTCCATGGCGGACGAATTTATGGCCTGTAACCTTTCCGTGTAACTCATCTTTCTTAATTCTAGTACCATCCTTGTTGCCCTCCTCTGGACCTTCTCTAGTAGTTCTTTGTGCTTTACCTTTGACCGAACTCAGAAAGCATACCCTAGTTATGGCCAAACATCTGATGTGAACAATTTGTTGAATATTCCCTTATCCCTGTACATTGACGTGATTTATTTTTTCTTTTTGTAAGCAACTAGATAGCTTTTCTCCTTCACAGTTCCCCTAAAGTGGGACTCTGTCAAGTCTCAGTTTCGTCTCAAATACAAATTTCTAAAGTTCATTTCCCGCTAGATTGTATTCATACCGAGGCCTCCTGTCGCTGTGACCCAGCCTCATTACGTTGCCTTTACTGTGGTTAGATTGCACCAGCCATGTGTCAGACCCACTTTGGACGTTGCCGAAGTTCCCTTGTAAGTTGTTGCAAATTCTTATCACATTTTACTTGCCTTATGATCTTGGTATTATCCACCAACATGTCTAGGTATTGATACAGTCCCTCTGGTAAGTCACTTACGTAGATGAAGAAGAACAGTGGTCCTAGGAGCGTACCCTGCGGCACGCCACTGGTGAACCCTGCCCATTTCGGGAAGGATCTTCTGACCTGCGTCCTCAGTTTCATTTTCCAAGGGGAATTTCTACACATGAAATAAGTTTTTTCCTAACTCCTGCCGTAACGTTTAGCTTCCTTACCAATCTCGTGTTTGGTACAACTTTAACTGCTTTCTCTTAGTGCGGATACGCATAATTCACACAACCTTCTTTTTGTCTCACACGGAGCTCACTCTCTCGTAGAAGTGAGTTACACATGACCTCCTTTTTCCCCCGAGTTATCTCTCTCTCTCTCTCTCTCTCTCTCTCTCTCTCTCTCTCTCTCTCTCTCTCTCTCTCTCTCTCTCTCTCTCTCTGCTGGTAGTATGATATCAAGTAATGATTTATAGAACTTGCTTCCTCCCAGAGGTTACAGATATAAAGACTGTACAATAATGTATTCAGAGGCGCTATAAAGAAGGGGAGAGCAGGTTACACAGGTAGACCTTACCCACACAGTGTAGTGGTAGTCAGCTGATTATTGATGATGTTCACAGTGGCTGGGCTAACGGTGTTCTGTGTCAAGATGTTGTCACTGCTGCATTAAGGCTATAAGCACTGTTAGCACTGTGGTCTGTCCGGAGACGATGGTCACTTTTGTTGTGAAGTTTATGGCCAGAGATGTGGACTCACACTAGATCACTGGGTCAGGTCGTGAAGGAGTGGAGCCTTTTAGGGATGGGTCTAAACAGATCCTGCAAGAAATGACACACCTGATTGTTGATGATAAGATAACTGAAATTCTGAAACTGTATCCAGTTTTTGCATTTAGTGGATAGATTTCTTTGTGAAACACTGTAAGTTTATGAACTGAACCCACTATGTAAATAATCTGTCATCATTATCCGTCCACTGGGCTCTGACACAGACCCTTTGTGACCTCTGTAATCCTTTTGCGCTACCGTCCATGAAGTGAGCATGGGCGGCACAATGAACTAACTGCTGATGGCGGCAAAGATCAAAATGAATGGTAATGGTCTGTGTACGAGATCAGGTGGACTCGATGTGGTTGTGGTGCCGAATTACGATTTCGAGACGAGTGATCTCAGGTGGGAGGGGGTTATGGTGGCTGGTGTGGGACTGGCAGCCTCTTCCTCACCTGATGGATGAGGTGTGGGTGGTAGGTGGTGAGGACCAAGGTGTTCAGCTCATCTTGTTGGGTGTTGTAAGAGGAAGCAAGGGTAATCGTGTATGCTAATTACTGCCTCATGTAATGAGCACCTGCTGTGTCGTGAAGGTATCAGTTTACTTGGGTGTGTCTGTATCTTTCTGAGGCCGTTGTAAGGTGTCATCCGTCCAGCTGTTTTTATGTCGTATGTTAATGTGTTCTTTTTATAAGCAAGGTCCTCACGTGTATGATGTCTTCCTGGTGGATATGGCCAGTCTGTGGTGTGGCCATGGTGCTTTTGGCCATACTAGCCCAAGATTTGGTCAAGGTACTGTTGGCCATCCTAGCCCGAGGGATGGCCAAGGTAGTGATGGCCATCCTAGCCCGATATGTGGCCAAGATACTATTGGCCACGCTAGTCCAAGGGCTGACCAAGTTAGTGGTGGCCATTCTCATTTTCCACCATTTGGTTTCACATTTTGATTTGCTCAGTTGGGTGGCCACTTTTTAATGTAGTTCGATAAGGGTCATCGTGGGCTGGATTAAGCTATGTAGAGGTAGGCAGTACCAGTTGACAGTCTGGTATATGGTAGCGAGATACATTGTGTAAGTAGACTCACTGTTGTGATGTCTGTTTCCTTCCCTGCACCGCTGAGCTTTGGAACTCTGCCTCCCCATGTCCCTCCTAACAGCTGTAACCTGACCCTTTTTAAAAGGCAGCGTTTAAATGCTTCCTCCAAATTCATAATCATTTTCCTCCGCTCTCTTTGCTTCTCTGTATTCACTCTTTTAATATCTTCTTGAAGGCCTGACCTCGATGAGGACTTGTGTCTGTGACTGGAGACTGCGACATAGAAAGACTCCAGTTTAAGGATCATTATAGTCCATAGAGCTGTGATAATAGACAGGCCCTCTCGTGGAATAGTTGTTGTATAGAAACTTCTCAGTAGCGATACAGTTTGGAGTGAGCAGCATGGATACGAGATGAGACGCGTAGTGACTCAGATGGCCAGGTGAACAGGACGGGAATTATCCCCACTTGTCAGTAATGGTGGGGGGAAGGAGGGTGAGGCTGGAGGGAGTAGATGTGTTGATACCAGCGAGTAACTCTCGGTGTCGATTTGAAGGGAGTGTAAGCGTAGGCAGCTGCTGTTGAACGATCTGTGTTTGTTGAGTACAGGAGATGGTACTGTAAGGTGTAGTGTAGGTGAGGTGTGGGAGCCTTGGTCACATGTGTGGCCAAGGCTCCCCCAAATGCTGTGGGTGCTGAAGCCAGCCCAGCCCTACATACCCAGCACACACACACACACACACACACACACACACACACACACACCTTTTGCAATTTAATCTACACTATATCAAGTGCGGCAACCAGCGTAACACCACACACCCAGTCCCTGTACTGCCCCTAGTGCGTGGCCCAGCCCAGCCCCACTCACACCCTATACTCTCACAAACATCAGGTACGTGGCCCAGCCCAGTCGCTTACCCTCCCTCCTACCTCAACGGTGGATGAAAGCCATAAATGTTTTCTTACGACAGGGGAGTCCCGTGAGGTTCACACGAGAGATTACAAGATCAGGTTTCCCACGTGTGTGGAGCCTGACGAAGGTACAACATGAGTGTGGCGTGGCGTCAGAGAAGGTGAGGTGGTGGTAAGGAGAGGCTGGTCGCTGGGTGTACCGTCCACCCCGGTACGTCATACAACACGCCCCCACCACCTCCTGGGATCACGTCTTTGTTTCTGTAAAGCAACTTAAAAGGTTGTTACATCCGGCAGTTGTGTACAAAGGTTATAACGTCACCAAACTTCTCCCAGTACAGCTGGCGGGCGCTACATCTGCCCGGGGCATCACTCCTTCCTTTAAATTGTACCTCACTTCCCTCAGGCACCTCAGGCTTTAATTCTGGTAATCGTGAAGATCTTTGCCCTCACTCGTCATCTTAGAAGTAACCGTCAGTTACATGGTAGGATGAGCACGTGTGCTGAACACAGGGTCATCGCCACCGTACTGCTGACGGATGTAATGTCATTCACCTACTGTTCTTGCATGGCCCAGATGTATACCTGTCACTACGTCTTAGCTGACCTCGGTTCTCCAGTTGAGAAATATCCTCCAAGCGTCTCGCCTGCGTAGGATTGTTCAGTATGTCAAGCCGTTACGTCAGACCTAATCAGGTGGCCGCTGGTGGCAACATTGAGAACGAGACGTAATCTTCTGGGCCTCTCAGGCTCCACTACACCAAATTTCCCGCTCCCTAGATCTCGTCCCCATCACTGGCCAGCCTCCAGCACGCCTCCCTTGCCACTGACAATGGGGACAAGGATGTGCGCAACAGGAACCTCGCCCCTCGCTCCCGCCTCCGCCTCCCCACCACCTCGCCGGTCGTGATACCACTAAAGAAATCCCTGGTGTTGCAACCACACGGGAGGAGGGAACTGGTGTTGCAACCACACGGGAGGAGGGAACTGGTGTTGCAACCACACGGGAGGAGGGAACTGGTGTTGCAACCACACGGGAGGAGGGAACTGGTGGTACAACCACACGGGAGGAGGGAACTGTGGTACAACCACACGGGAGGAGGGAACTGTGGTACAACCACACGGGAGGAGGGAACTGGTGTTGCAACCACACGGGAGGAGGGAACTGGTGGTACAACCACACGGGAGGAGGGAACTGGTGTTGCAACCACACGGGAGGAGGGAACTGGTGTTGCAACCACACGGGAGGAGGGAACTGGTGTTGCAACCACACGGGAGGAGGGAACTGTGGTACAACCACACGGGAGGAGGGAACTGTGGTACAACCACACGGGAGGAGGGAACTGTGGTACAACCACACGGGAGGAGGGAACTGGTGGTACAACCACACGGGAGGAGGGAACTGGTGTTGCAACCACACGGGAGGAGGGAACTGGTGTTGCAACCACACGGGAGGAGGGAACTGTGGTACAACCACACGGGAGGAGGGAACTGTGGTACAACCACACGGGAGGAGGGAACTGGTGTTGCAACCACACGGGAGGAGGGAACTGTGGTACAACCACACGGGAGGAGGGAACTGTGGTACAACCACACGGGAGGAGGGAACTGGTGGTACAACCACACGGGAGGAGGGAACTGGTGGTACAACCACACGGGAGGAGGGAACTGGTGTTGCAACCACACGGGAGGAGGGAACTGGTGTTGCAACCACACGGGAGGAGGGAACTGGTGTTGCAACCACACGGGAGGAGGGAACTGGTGGTACAACCACACGGGAGGAGGGAACTGGTGTTGCAACCACACGGGAGGAGGGAACTGGTGTTGCAACCACACGGGAGGAGGGAACTGGTGTTGCAACCACACGGGAGGAGGGAACTGTGGTACAACCACACGGGAGGAGGGAACTGGTGGTACAACCACACGGGAGGAGGGAACTGTGGTACAACCACACGGGAGGAGGGAACTGTGGTACAACCACACGGGAGGAGGGAACTGGTGTTGCAACCACACGGGAGGAGGGAACTGTGGTACAACCACACGGGAGGAGGGAACTGGTGTTGCAACCACACGGGAGGAGGGAACTGTGGTACAACCACACGGGAGGAGGGAACTGTGGTACAACCACACGGGAGGAGGGAACTGTGGTACAACCACACGGGAGGAGGGAACTGGTGTTGCAACCACACGGGAGGAGGGAACTGTGGTACAACCACACGGGAGGAGGGAACTGGTGTTGCAACCACACGGGAGGAGGGAACTGGTGGTACAACCACACGGGAGGAGGGAACTGGTGGTACAACCACACGGGAGGAGGGAACTGTGGTACAACCACACGGGAGGAGGGAACTGTGGTACAACCACACGGGAGGAGGGAACTGGTGTTGCAACCACACGGGAGGAGGGAACTGTGGTACAACCACACGGGAGGAGGGAACTGGTGTTGCAACCACACGGGAGGAGGGAACTGGTGTTGCAACCACACGGGAGGAGGGAACTGGTGTTGCAACCACACGGGAGGAGGGAACTGTGGTACAACCACACGGGAGGAGGGAACTGGTGTTGCAACCACACGGGAGGAGGGAACTGGTGGTACAACCACACGGGAGGAGGGAACTGGTGGTACAACCACACGGGAGGAGGGAACTGTGGTACAACCACACGGGAGGAGGGAACTGTGGTACAACCACACGGGAGGAGGGAACTGGTGTTGCAACCACACGGGAGGAGGGAACTGGTGGTACAACCACACGGGAGGAGGGAACTGGTGTTGCAACCACACGGGAGGAGGGAACTGGTGGTACAACCACACGGGAGGAGGGAACTGTGGTACAACCACACGGGAGGAGGGAACTGGTGTTGCAACCACACGGGAGGAGGGAACTGGTGTTGCAACCACACGGGAGGAGGGAACTGGTGTTGCAACCACACGGGAGGAGGGAACTGGTGTTGCAACCACACGGGAGGAGGGAACTGGTGTTGCAACCACACGGGAGGAGGGAACTGGTGTTGCAACCACACGGGAGGAGGGAACTGTGGTACAACCACACGGGAGGAGGGAACTGGTGTTGCAACCACACGGGAGGAGGGAACTGGTGTTGCAACCACACGGGAGGAGGGAACTGGTGTTGCAACCACACGGGAGGAGGGAACTGGTGGTACAACCACACGGGGGGAGGGAACTGGTGGTACAACCACACGGGAGGAGGGAACTGGTGGTACAACCACACGGGAGGAGGGAACTGTGGTACAACCACACGGGAGGAGGGAACTGGTGTTGCAACCACACGGGAGGAGGGAACTGGTGTTGCAACCACACGGGAGGAGGGAACTGTGGTACAACCACACGGGAGGAGGGAACTGGTGTTGCAACCACACGGGAGGAGGGAACTGGTGTTGCAACCACACGGGAGGAGGGAACTGGTGTTGCAACCACACGGGAGGAGGGAACTGGTGTTGCAACCACACGGGAGGAGGGAACTGGTGGTACAACCACACGGGAGGAGGGAACTGTGGTACAACCACACGGGAGGAGGGAACTGGTGTTGCAACCACACGGGAGGAGGGAACTGGTGTTGCAACCACACGGGAGGAGGGAACTGGTGTTGCAACCACACGGGAGGAGGGAACTGTGGTACAACCACACGGGAGGAGGGAACTGGTGTTGCAACCACACGGGAGGAGGGAACTGGTGTTGCAACCACACGGGAGGAGGGAACTGGTGTTGCAACCACACGGGAGGAGGGAACTGGTGGTACAACCACACGGGAGGAGGGAACTGGTGTTGCAACCACACGGGAGGAGGGAACTGGTGTTGCAACCACACGGGAGGAGGGAACTGGTGTTGCAACCACACGGGAGGAGGGAACTGTGGTACAACCACACGGGAGGAGGGAACTGGTGTTGCAACCACACGGGAGGAGGGAACTGTGGTACAACCACACGGGAGGAGGGAACTGGTGGTACAACCACACGGGAGGAGGGAACTGGTGGTACAACCACACGGGAGGAGGGAACTGGTGTTGCAACCACACGGGAGGAGGGAACTGGTGTTGCAACCACACGGGAGGAGGGAACTGTGGTACAACCACACGGGAGGAGGGAACTGTGGTACAACCACACGGGAGGAGGGAACTGGTGTTGCAACCACACGGGAGGAGGGAACTGGTGTTGCAACCACACGGGAGGAGGGAACTGGTGTTGCAACCACACGGGAGGAGGGAACTGGTGGTACAACCACACGGGAGGAGGGAACTGGTGGTACAACCACACGGGAGGAGGGAACTGGTGGTACAACCACACGGGAGGAGGGAACTGGTGGTACAACCACATGGGAGGAGGGAACTGGTGGTACAACCACACGGGGGAGGGAACTGGTGGTATAACCACACGGTAGGAGGGAACTGGTGGTATAACCACATGGGAGGAGGGAACTGGTCGTACAACCACACGGGAGGAGGGAACTGGTGGTACAACCACATGGGAGGAGGGAACTGGTGATACAACCACACGGGAGGAGGGAACTGGTGGTACAAGCACACAGGGGGAGGGAACTGGTGGTACAACCACACGGGGGGGAGGGAACCGGTGGTACAACCACACGGGAGGAGGGAACTGGTGGTACAACCACACAGGGGGAGGGAACTGGTGGTACAACCACACGGGAGGAGGGAACTGGTGGCACAACCACACGGGAGGAGGGAACTGGTGGTACAACCACACAGGGGGAGGGAACTGGTGGTACAACCACATGGGAGGAGGGAACTGGTGATACAACCACACGGGGGGAGGGAACTGGTGGTACAACCACACAGGGGGAGGGAACTGGTGGTACAACCACACGGGGGGAGGGAACCGGTGGTACAACCACACGGGAGGAGGGAACTAGTGGTACAACCACATAGGGGGAGGGAACTGGTGGTACAACCACACGGGAGGAGGGAACTGGTGGCACAACCACACGGGAGGAGGGAACTGGTGGTACAACCACACAGGGAGAAGGAACTGATGGTAACTGGTGCAAGCAGAGAGGGAGATGATACGAAGCAGCATCAACCAATTGAACAAAGATAAATGATAATATTGGTATGAAGTTGAACCATAACGACATATGATGGTACGAGACAACGACGTCAGCATATATATATATATATATATATATATATATATATATATATATATATATATATATATATATATATACACTCCAGATAAATTTTAGGAGAGGCGGATCCTGGGTCAGGAAGAGGAAGGTGAGGGCGGTGTACACAGGGCTGAGGGTGAGGCCCTGGGGTCCGGCAGTGTAGCAAGAGACCGGGCCAGTGGAGCGGATGTGCACACCATTGGCACCCACACAAAAGACACGTCTTAAACGCACCCACTTACAATGGCAGAGCTATCTTCCCAAACCGGTTTTGTGTAGTGAGAGGTGAGCGTAGTGGTGGCGGGAGAGGAGGAGAGACCGGGGGGGGGGGGGGGGGGAGGCACCTAGTAGTTCCAGGGAGGGAGGAGGGGGCACCACAGCTTGGAAGGGGGGGGGGGGGGCATCACTGCTTGGAGGGAGAGGCACCACAGCTTGAAGAGGGAGGCACCACAGCTTGGGGGGAGAGGCACCACAGCTTGAAGAGGGAGGCACCACAGCTTGGGGGGAGAGGCACCACAGCTTGAAGGTAAGAGGGAGGTTAGGATAGAGCTCAGAACAGACGACACAGGCTCTGGGTTGGGATAACGTGTGGACACAGAACATTATGTACAGGCACGACAGAATGATGCGAGACGTGAGGCTGGATGATGGAGGAGGAGGGGCGCTGGCTGACGGGAGGTCGCTGTGAGGTAGGAGTGGCCCTGGGTGACGGCAGGGGGCGCTAGGTGTCTGGAGCAGGACTGAGTAACGGGAGGCTATGAGGTGGGTGACGGGAAGGGGCTAAGCAACGAGGGGCTGGTTGACGGGAAGGAGGCTAACTGAGAGCTTATGGGAGGGGGCTAAGTGAATGGATGTGGGGCTACGTCAGGCGAGGGGGCTGGGTGAGAGTAGAAGGTGATGGAAAGCGGGAGGACTCTGTGACTGGGAGGGGGCTGGGTGACGGAGGCGGGGATGCATTAGTGGGGACGCTGATAATCCAGATGAGATGTGGCTGAGGGCGACTTGAATGACATGTTAGGGCACGAGGCAATGGATGAGGAAAAGAAATAGATGCTGGAAGGATTGGACTCCTACTAAGCATGTTTGCACATGATGCAGAGGTCATGAGGGAAGCTTTTTAAAGCCAGGAGGAGGATTGCATCGTCTTACAAGGGGACTTAAACAATCTCCAGAGTTGGTCGGTTATTTTGTTTAATGAAAGTCGGCCCAAAAGTGTAAGGTAATGAGGATGGGACACAGGGAAAGAAGGAATTGACATTGTCCCTAATCTGTCTCCAGAGTCCCACTTTAGGAGAATTTTAAAGGAGACAAACTATCTGTTGGCAAATATTAGAATAGCTCTCTCTCTCTCTCACGTATACGGTAAAAGGATACGTTCAGTAAGCTCGTCACATCCTACATAAGGCCAAGATTAGAACGTGCTTATCAAGTTTGGTCACCTCACCTACAGAAGCATCATGGGTTAATAGTGAAGGTGCAGGTAAGGGCAACCAAGATGGTATCAGAAATAAGAGGTCTGAGCTACTGTACAAGGAAAGGCTACAGGCCTTAGATTTGCCCGTCATGGAAGAGAGAGGAGTGATGGGTGACGTGATTACAACCAATGAGTCTGTAAACAACCATCGTTGCTGTCAGCGGTCAGCTGGTCTTCGGAAGCCGCGCAAGGACAGAACAGCCACGGGTCATAACGTGTGGTAAAGCAAGGAACATATTATAATGAATGTACAGAAGGGTTTATATAGTGCATGAAGGGTGGACACAGATGCAATATACTGAGCGATGTGATCGTATTGTGCACGTCATGTACAAGTTAAAACAGTTGCATGATATAGCAGGGAATGTTCAAGAGATGGGGGGGGGGGGGGCACGAGTGTTACACTCCTTCCTCATACAGTAGGAATAGGTAATTACACACACACACACACACACACACACACACACACACACAGGAACCACCAGTACTCACGACATGGAGGAGGGAAACACACCCATCATGATCCACTGTAGTTGAGTGAGGTGCAGACGTAAGCATTCAGACGTCTTGTGGTAATGTGAGGTAAGGTGAGGACAATACACCCCCCCCCCCCGCCACCCACCCTGACTGTAATCCCGGCCTATGTGTAATTCAGGAAGTGGCAGTGTTACAGAAAACGGAGTGTTGGTGTTTGTGAAGGTGTGTGGCATCACCTAACACAGAGCCGGGTTTCCTCTGAGCCAGTGTACATAATGAGGGGGAGGGGGGGAGTGGGTTTAACGACCTCCCTTGTGACTGTGTGTCCACAAGCCACGTCCGCTGCCTCATCACCGTCACTGCTGGTCGTACCATGTGGCCTCCATTACTGCTGGTCGTACCATGTGGGCTCCATCACTGCTGGTCGTGCCACATGGGCTCCATCACTGCTGGTCGTGCCACATGTGCTCCATCACTGCTGGTCGTGCCACATGGGCTCCATCACTGCTGGTCGTACCATGTGGGCTCCATCACTGCTGGTCGTGCCACATGGGCTCCATCACTGCTGGTCGTGCCACATGGGCTCCATCACTGCTGGTCGTGCCACATGGGCTCCATCACTGCTGGTCGTGCCACATGGGCTCCATCACTGCTGGTCGTGCCACATGGGTTCCATCACTGCTGGTCGTGCCATGTGGGCTCCATCACTGCTGGTCGTGCCACATGTGCTCCATCACTGCTGGTCGTGCCACATGGGCTCCATCACTGCTGGTCGTACCATGTGGGCTTCGTCACTGCTGGTCGTGCCACATGTGCTCCATCACTGCTGGTCGTGCCACATGTGCTCAATCACTGCTGGTCGTACCATGTGGGCTCCATCACTGCTGGTCTTGCCACATGGGCTCCATCACTGCTGGTCGTACCATGTGGGCTCCATCACTGCTGGTCGTGCCACATGGGCTCCATCACTGCTGGTCGTGCCACATGGGCTCCATCACTGCTGGTCGTGCCACATGGGCTCCATCACTGCTGGTCGTGCCACATGGGCTCCATCACTGCTGGTCGTGCCACATGGGCTCCATCACTGCTGGTCGTGCCACATGGGCTCCATCACTGCTGGTCGTGCCACATGGGCTCCATCACTGCTGGTCGTGCCACATGGGCTCCATCACTGCTGGTCGTGCCACATGGGCTCCATCACTGCTGGTCGTGCCACATGGGCTCCATCACTGCTGGTCGTACCATGTGGGCTTCGTCACTGCTGGTCGTGCCACATGTGCTCCATCACTGCTGGTCGTACCATGTAGGCTCCATCACTGCTGGTCGTACCATGTAGGCTCCATCACTGCTGGTCGCACTGATGGTATAAATGGTCAAAGGGGAGGATGGGGGGGGGGGAGGGCTTTGTTCAGAGCACCTGGGGTTGGGGGGGGGGGAGTCATGCTCCCATTGGCACTGATTAGTCATCCCGTACGACCTGACTTGCTGGTAGTGGGTCAGACACCAGGGGGATAGTGAGCCACGTGTGTGTTGGAGATCGTGAGTCACGTGTTTGGGGGGATAGTGAGCCACTTGTGTGTTGGAGATCGTGAGTCACGTGTTTGGGGGGATAGTGAGCCACTTGTGTGTTGGAGATCGTGAGTCACGTGTTTAGGGGGGATAGTGAGCCACGTGTGTGTTGGAGATCGTGAGTCACGTGTTTGGGGGATAGTGAGCCACTTGTGTGTTGGAGATCGTGAGTCACGTGTTTGGGGGGGGGATAGTGAGCCACTTGTGCAGGGGAAAGTGAGCCACTTATGTACGGCATGGTGAGTCACGTGTGTGTTGGGGATAGTGAGCTACGTGTGTAAAGGATAGTGAGTCACATGTGTAGGGGATAGTGAGTCACATGTGTAGGGATAGTGAGTCACATGTGTAGGGATAGTGAGTCACATGTGTAGGGATGGTGAGCCACATGTGTAGGGGATAGTGAGCCACATGTGTAGGGGATAGTGAGCCACATGTGTAGGGGATAGTGAGCCACATGTGTTGGGATGAGTCGTGATACTCAAGGTTTCAGTGGCCGACAGTCATTACAGGAGCAGACGTGACAGAGCGGGAGTTTGTCACTCACTCACCCCGGGGGGATGACAGTGTCATGGTCACGCGTGTGGGTGAGGATTACCTGCCCAGCTGACTCTTGTGTACACCTGCCCAGCTGACTCTTGTGTACACCTGCCCAGCTGACTCTTGTGTACACCTGCCCAGCTGACTCTTGTGTACACCTGCCCAGCTGACTCTTGTGTACACCTGCCCAGCTGACTCTTGTGTACACCTGCCCAGCTGACTATTAAGTAGTGGTACATATCGCTGCAAGAACGGGCATAAATTACGAAGATCGCAAGTGATTTATAAATGAAACCACCCATTATAATTGACGGAAATGATCTCTCTCTCTCTCTCTCTCTCTCTCTCTCTCTCTCTCTCTCTCTCTCTCTCTCTCTCTCTCTCTCTCTCTCTCTCTGTAGGAAGCTAATTGATGGAGCAGAGATTTACAGTGATACCCAAATGATTAAATCAAACAAGGCAACAACAGATGTTGTGAAATCCTTGGAAGATCATGTATGCAAATTAACAAAGCCTAATGATTGATAATTCCTGATTAAAAGTAGATCACTTGACTGATTAAACCAAGGCTGACAATATGACCCCTAATTAATGTGACACGATCGTGGCTCAACGGAAAACGAAAAGATGAAGCGAACATCTATGACACTTGAACTGGTAGAGCGTATTGAACCAGGTCGACTTGCAATACACGTACGTTAGAACGTGGATGATAGCACAAAGATGTGTTATGGGGAAAATATGTGATTACAGTAAATGTCCCAGCCATAAACACGGTCAGCATAGTAACACAGGGGAAAGAAAAACTAGTCGAACATATACACGTATAGGAAAAGCAGAAGAGATTGTAAAAGCGTCAGATAAATGTGGATCATTATATATATATATATAGTGTGGAGAACCATTCACACAGACTATAGGGGCAGTTCTATATATATATATATATATATATATATATATATATATATATATATATATATATATATATATATCTTTTTCTTTCGTACTATTCGCCATTTCCCGCATTAGCGAGGTAGCGTTAAGAACAGAGGACTGGGCCTTTGAGGGAATATCCTCACCTGGCCCCCTTCTCTGTTCCTTCTTTTGGAAAATTAAAAAAAAAGAGAGGGGAGGATTTCCAGCCACCCGCTCCCTCCCCTTTTAGTCGCCTTCTACGACACGCAGGGAAAACATGGGAAGTATTCTTTCTCCCCTATCCCCAGGGATAATATATATATATATATATATATATATATATATATATATATATATATATATATATATATATATATACACGTGTGTGTGTGTGTAATGCACCGAAACCACAGCTCCCTTTCCACATCCAAGCCCCACAAAACTTTCCATGGTTTACCTCGGACGCCTCACATGCCCTCCTTCAGTCTATTCACAAGACACAGGCCCTGCATACCACTGTTCCAATTCACTTCCGTGCACTCCTGCATATTCAGTAACTCAAAATCCTTTTCACTCCATCCTTTTATCTCCAATTTGGCCTCCCGGTTCTCCTTGTACCCTCCACTTCTAACACATGTATCCTCTTTGTCAACCTTTCCTCACTCATTCTATCCTTATGTCAAGACCATTTCAACACACCCTCTTCTGCTGTCTCGACCACGCTCTATTTATTAGCACACCTTTCTCTTACCTTTATATTACGTACTCGATCAAACCACTTCACGCCACATATTGTCCTCAAACATTTCATTTGCAACACATCCTACAGCCCTTGCCTCACATCCATATAACATTAATGGGACAACTGTACTTTCAAACATACTAATTTTTCAGCTCCCTTGCATTCGTCAATGTTCCCAGAACCTTCGCCCCCTCACCCACCCCATGATTCACTTCCGCTTTCAAGGTTCATTTGCTGCCATGTCCACTCCCTGATATCTAAAGCGCTTCACTTTCTCCATCTTCTCACCTTTCAGATTTACATCCCAACTCACCTGTCCTCCTACCTTGCTAAACCTCACAATCTTGCATTATTCTCATTTAATCTCAACTTCTTCCTTTCGCACTCACTATTCCAAACTCAGTTGCCAACTTCTTCCATTTCCCACTCGAATCTGCTACTAGTGCTATGTCATTAGCAAACAACAATTGAGATAGATAAACAACGAAAAGAAAGAAATGAATAGTGTGGATGAAAATCCAAACGTTATTTTCATATATTAAAGAAAATTAAAGAATAATGAAAAGCGAGATTGGACCTTTTGAAACTTGAGACTATGAAAAACGACCGCATACAAAATACAAGATGTCAGTACTGAGCAGCTATGTGGCAGAATATGTAATCGTTGTGATGAGAATGTTAATGCAAATATTTACTTATCTCAAACTGACACAACGAGGCAGAGTAGGGCAGCTTAAGGAGAACTGAGCACCAGGACCGAACACAGTACCACCTGGGTTAAAGGCAGCATAGAAAACTAGAAGCGAGAGACGAGATCTGTTCCTCCTCACGAGTCTGGACACCGTCTCCTCCTACTCCTCCTCCTCCTCTTCCTCTTCCTCCTCCTGAAGAAGACGTTGGCGTAACTAATTGATTGGAACAGACTCCTGGCTCGTGGTTCTAGTTTTCGATGCTGCCTCATACCCACACCTCCACAGACAACACCCAGATTGCAAACTGGTTATCTTCCTGAAGAAGACGAAGATGAACAGGGCAAACTTGGTCATGTTACTGGCAAGAGAAGGCTTGCATGGTAAGAGCACAGCAGATATTCACAACATGGTTTATGTATCACTGGTTCATTCTGGAGGGTCGAACCTTGTACCGAAACTTGATAGATCAGTTAGTTTGGTATGACGTATGATAAACGTGTTTGGAAATGATATAGTACTGCACATGTTGAGACAGTTCATTCAAGAGAGTTATATATATATATATATATATATATATATATATATATATATATATATATATATATATATATATATATATATATATATATATTTATATATATATATATATATTTTTTTTTTTTTTCAAACTATTCGCCATTTCCCGCATTAGCGAGGTAGCGTTAAGAACAGAGGACTGGGCCTTTTTCGGAATATCCTCACCTGGCCCCCTCTGTTCCTTCCTTTGGGAAAAAAAAAAAAAAAAAAAAAAACATATATATATATATATATATATATATATATATATATATATATATATATATATATATGAAGACGAACATGAAATTATACGAGGTGATAACACATAAGCACAATGACTTGGTCCATTAGAAAGGAGTTTATGATTGCTGAAGGAAGGGGGAATGTTTTTGGCTTTTCTCGACTTTGCTAAGGCATTTGAACTAGTAAACAATAGAGTTAGTTAAGTAGGAAAACAGAGCAGTGCAGTCTGATCCTCTACACGAGACACTTGGGAGAGTAACAGGATAGGATCAGAGGCAGAGAATCATTCACTGCGACCCTGGCTATAATTTTCAGGTGACCAGACAATGTATTGGAATTTGATGAAGGTAAATTTGAACAAATAAGCTGTGAGGTGAGTGACAGTGTAACGGTGACGCCCTATGAGAAGGACGAACAAGGGAAAGATCTACAGTGTGAAGCAGGCGTCAGTGATCTTGCGGTCAGCATGAACGAGAAACTTGAATTCAGAGAACATTTTTGACGAAGTGGAACGATGACGAGGAGCGATGACTGGGCTGTTAATGAGAAAGTTCATCACCAGAGAGAGAGAGAGAGAGAGAGAGAGAGAGAGAGAGAGAGAGAGAGAGAGTTCCCAGTGTTTGAACTAAAAAGGAAAATTGAGTTCTAGTAGGAATAAGCAAATTTAGAGATTGTTTACAAAACAAGAAGGGCGAGTACAACAGAGGGAATGGAACGCCTTACCCAGTCAGCTGTGCATCCTGGAGATAAGGGAACGATATGTGATAACATGTACGTGACCGCAGATATATCTGTGATAACATGTACGTGACCGCAGATACAAGACTTTAAAACTCTATCAACCTGAGAGCGTCACATGTGGGAAGAAACAGAGGGAGTAAATGCAAAAGTATACCAACGAATATATTGCAAAGTCACAGAAATAGAAACCACACGAGTTCCTCATAAGGAAAATGGATCGGCTACTCATTGGTCTGCCGTAGGAAGGTTAGGACATGGCTAGTGTGACCATACTCACCTGCTGAGTGAAGCTTGACAGCTGGTGTGACCATACTCACCTGCTGAGTGAAGCTTGACAGCTGGTGTGACCATACTCACCTGCTGAGTGAAGCTTGACAGCTGGTTGATAGTCACCTGCAGAGTGAAGCTTGACAGCTGGTTGACAGAAGTACCCGTCAGGTAGGGACTGACAACTGTAGTCATGGTGTTCCAGCTGCGAACAACATCGTCACCCAAACACGCTCGGTGGTGACCGCTACGCGTAAGCAAGTACCTCTGGCCAAGTCTCCTCCTAATGGTTCTCTCTCTCTCTCTCTCTCTCTCTCTCTCTCTCTCTCTCTCTCTCTCTCTCTCTCTCTCTCTCTGTACACTCGTCTTCACAGTACTCAGTGTAAACAGTTTTCCCCCTCTCACCTTCTCATACCTTACCATTCTGTGTCCTTCTTTATGACTGCAGTCACTTTAGCACAGCACAAACGTATCAGGGACATTCCGTGCCTCACTGTATGACTGCAGCCATTCTAACAAAGCCCCCCCCCCCCCTAAGTTGTCAAGGTCACTCTCTGTCTCTCTGTGTGACACAGCAGCCACTCCAGCACGGCCCCTCAAGGTGTCACAGGACATTCATGGTCCCAGATGACAGGTGGAGTTCCCCGAGCACACACACACACACACACACACACACACACACACACACACACACACACACGCGCGCGCGTCTCTGCCTACTGGAGGTAGCCCGCGCTGCTAAGAGTGGCACATTAGCGGGTGTTGTGGCGGGGAGTGTGTAGTGGCGGTGGCAGACACACGTGTGTGTGTGTGTGTGAGAGAGAGAGAGAGAGAGAGAGAGACTGGGGGTGGGGGGGGGACGTTCGTGAGGATGGGGGGAATGGGGCGGGGAGGGGAAGCAGCAACGTTGATGACGCGGACCTGTTATGGCCAGCAACCCAAGCGTGACCGGCCGCCCGCCTCACTACCCCACCACTCGTCACTCTCTCGCTCACTCTCCCTCTGCCGGGGAGAGCACGACCATGATTTTGTCACGTGTAGACACCACAGGTCACGATTGCTTCCTCCACACCAGTGATCTAGAAAATGGCTGTCGGATGGCTGTGAAATTCGAAGCTCATAAGACTGGACTCATGCACGTCGAAGTGTCCACAGGTTTGCCTCACACACACGTCAGTACAGACAAGAGGCAGGAGGGAGTCTGTACTAAGGTCTCGTAGTGTAAATGTCATATAGAGTTGTGAGGGAGGAAGAACTCTTGTGTCCCTTCCTGGAACCCAGACGCTCAAGATGGTGAAGATAGAGGTTAAGGTCCCATAAGGTGGATACGTCCACGCAACTCCCAGGCAAAATCCCCCCTACGCCACTGCTCTGAATGTCAAGTACGAAAAGAAAGAAACCATGTTTTCGGAATTTTTCAGCCTTCCTTTTTCGACGTTTTTCGGTGTCTTTCGTTGTTTATGTTCATCAATCAGCGTCGGTGATAGTGTTGGCGTCATGGGAAGGGACTTGTGTGAGAGGCCAGTGTCATGTGGTCAGCCAGCGAGCGACCAACGTTAAGGCAGCAACCATGGGTCTCCAGGCAGGTCGACTCGTGCTGCGTCCACGCCAGCCTGTGTGTGTGTGTGTGTGTGTGTGTGTGTGTGTGTGTACAGCGGCGGCAGGAGGGACTGTTGCGGGGGTGGCCAGTGTATAGAGCAGGGGGAGGGGGTCTAGTGCCAGGAGGGGGTGAAGATGGGGGATGAAGGGCGAAGAGAGGATGTGTATAGAACAAGGGATGTGTGTGTGTGTGTGTGTGTGTGTGTGTGTGTCTGTAGGGAGAGCAGCGAGTGTGTGTAGAGAGCACGGACTGGTATGTATAAGGTAGGAAATGTGTGCAAGGAGATGACTGGATGTGTGTAGGGGCATAGAGTGTATGAGTATAGAGCGAGGACCATGCGTGTGTCTAGGGTCAGGAATGGGTGTGTGTGATGAGGACGCGGTTCTGTACAGAGAAAGATGTGTATGTGTGTGTGTGTGTGTGTGTGTGTGTGTGTGTGTGTGTGTGTGTGTGGCGAGAGAGAAGGAATACGAGGTATATATTTCAAATAGCATCCTACAGGAATGTTATAGAGAGGACAGGGTGTTGGGCTGTCTGATAGATTTGTGTATAGTAAAAAGAACTGTTCAAACCTCTTAATGATAAGGAAGTAGTTGTTATTTATGTTTTCTTCCATTGATCAAACGTAATTAGTCCATATACCACAGGAATATACAGAATAATTACCTTGATGATTATGAACACGCTCCCAGATGCATGCCTCTCCTTGACATATTACTCTGCCACACCCGGGCTGCTCATACACTGGACACAACACCGCAGCTGAGTACATTCTCGGAATTAGTATAAACCGTCGTCGACTGCGCACGAGTGAGGCTCTGTATACCATTCGATAACTGCTGGTTGACCCCACCAGAACACAAGATTAACCAGACAGGACAGTATACTGAACTTGAGTTGCTGAGGTGATGACGACTGACAACACATCTTCAACACTGTACTTACTGATGTCTGCTTGATACATGAACACTACAGCACATCATGTACCACCACTAGGTTGAACCACTACAGTATATCATGTACCACCACTAGGGTGAACCTATACAGTACATCATGTACCACCACTAGGTTGAACCACTACAGCACATCATGTACCACCACTAGGGTGAACCACTACAGTACATCATGTACCACCACTAGGGTGAACCACTACAGTATATCATGTACCACCACTAGGTTGAACCACTACAGCACATCATGTACCACCACTAGGGTGAACCACTACAGCACATCATGTACCACCACTAGGTTGAACCACTACAGCACATCATGTACCACCACTAGGGTGAACCACTACAGTACATCATGTACCACCACTAGGGTGAACCACTACAGTATATCATGTACCACCACTAGGTTGAACCACTACAGTACATCATGTACCACCACTAGGGTGAACCACTACAGTATATCATGTACCACGTATGTTGTAGGAGAACAGATAAACTATGAACTTGATATATTACAACAGAATTCCTTGGTGAGGATTGTTGACGACACAGGCTTGAGATATACATCAGAAACTTTCCCGTGACCAAGAAATGCAAATGATCCCAATGCAGACGGGAGCGACCTCCTCTCTTCAGGATGGGGAAGCAATTATCCTACTGTAAAAGCTAAAGCGTCAGCAATATAGCCTATTGGAAGTTCCCCCTTTCCCTCGCTCTTGTGTTCTTCATCAGTACCGGAAACGTGGAAGTTTGTCTTCAATAATGGATGTCAAACTTGACTTGCACAGAAACTGAACATATCTCACAAGCTGTAGAAACAGAACTCACATCGCCTCGCTCTGTGGTGGAGGGAGCAAATCTTTTCGCCGATGTATAGGAAGAAGAAAATTTACTTACCAGTAGCACTAACATCATGCATCATTAAGACTACTTACCATAGTAGCGCCAACATCATACATCATTAAGACTACTTACCATAGTAGCGCCAACATCATACGTCATTAAGATCTTGAGAACCCTGAGGTAGCGACATCTGGCCTCTCATGTTGTTTATACAAGTCAAGCAACATGTTGTCGGACCGAGCAAGGTCATGTTGCCCTCACCTGCTTCCTCACTACGATATGATCATCGTACACACACACACACACACACACACACACACACACACACACACACAGAATCTGGATGCGATGTACGACACAGATGTTGTGGAAGCATTTTCGACTCATTTGACTGTTGTGTCATGGAACAAGTGTTTGCCTCAGGGAACCATGATTGCACAGATGAACGCAAAGCAGGTGTTGATACCGTCTGCACATCCTGCCTCAGTGAGTGGGAACATCTAGTGTGTGTGGAACACTGAGGGAGACTGCAGGCGAAGCCTTCGGCTGAGCTGCTGAAAATGGCAAGTTGCTTTACAGAGACAAATGTTGCGTTATGTCGCTTTGTGGGAAAAAAAAGAAATTAATGGTTCAGAGTACCGGTCCGTCACAGACATAACCACCATCACACAACTGGAAAGTATAAAGTTAAGGAGTATGTCAGGCGACTTAACTATCTTGATAACAAAGCAATCGTTAACCCTCTCGTGGACGCTAAACTGGAAGTTGCACAAGTTGTGGATGAGCGGGGCAAAAACGATCCTGACACACACACACACACACACACACACACACACACACTCCCCTGACCAGAACACTTGTGTTAACCTGACCCTCAGGGCAAGAGGCATTAGCAAGAAGAGGAAACAAGTGCAGACATCACTCACAGCCGACACTGACTTTGTCAGATATATAGATTACTGCGAACTGCTGAAATCGTTGTGTTCCCTGGTGGGCAGGAGGGTCGGGTATTACTTACAAAGGGCGAACAATGGAAGGCCCAGTCCACCGTTTAGGCCAGGAAGGGGCCAAGAGTAACGGGTGTAGGACACGTTAAGTAGTGATGTGTGTGTGAGTGAGGAGCAGAGGTGTGTGTGTGTGTGTGTGTGTGTGTGTGTGTGTGTGTGGGTCAAGCAAAGGATATTGCGTAGAGAAGGTTACTGAGCGAGGGAGGAGGAGGTGTGTGTGTGTGTGTGTGTGTGTGTTTGTGTGTGTGGGCAGCGTGCGTAGGAGGAGACGCGTAGTGAGTAATGTGGGTCCCCCGGCGTCCCCTCCCCTCCCATCCCCCGGCGGCCTCAGTGCAGAACAAAGAGGACCTGGCAACGTTCGTATGGCCGGCAAGGGACGCCTCAGGACCCGGGTATGGTGGCAGAGGGCAACTGTGGCTGGACCTGCACACACACACACACACACACACACACACACACACACACACTGGAGAGGTGAACGTACTACCAGGGGAAGGGGGATCATCTGGCGTGGGGAGGGCGCGGGGGTGGCGTGTGGGAGGATAGGAGTTGCAAGGGCGCGGCGTAAACCACAGGTCGTGGTCACCTGGATAAGGTGAAGTTATGAGTGTTGACGTGTCTACCTGTGTTGACATGTTCACGTGTCCACGAGTGTTGACATGGCTATACATTATACATGGTATTAAGGGGTTGAGCCACCATGTCCGTAGGTACAACATTGTTATGTGAACCCCTGGCCGTGTGCAGGCAGACTCACCCGTGTGAACCCCTGGCCGTGTGCAGGCAGACTCACCTGTGTGAACCCCTGGCCGTGTGCAGGCAGACTCACCCGTGTATACGGAAAGTATTTCCTGATTTAAAAGACTCCCTCACCTCATGTCCAGTCTCCCTCTCTCCTGTCTTCATTAAGCCAGCCATCTGTATATCCTTCACTAGGCCAGTGTATCAGTGTGTATTGCCTTCACTCATCCTTTCAATCCATTATACTCGTTTGCTTTGCCTGAAGTATTACCGGGTATTGTACTTTGCTGTGTATGATACTTGAGTCTGTGTCTGTCACTAATGGTCGTTTGTAACTGTTATACTCGTGGGTAAGGAGAAGTGACCCAATATTTGAAAATTGTATCTTTAAAGTTACTTGTGATTAGGACAATGAGACCAAAGGAAATGGGGTGGCGTGGGTGGCAGGAGGGTGGGTGGCTGGGCAGCCCCAGGCATGACCAAGCCAGCCTTGGAGCCACGATGGAGGATAGGGTGGTGGAGGTAGGGGATCAAGGGGCCTGACCCACCCCTCTCTGACCACCCTGCGACACGCACAGGTGACTGGCCATGAGAGGGACGTCCGTCTTCAAGGGTCCTCATAGATTAGGGCTGAGGGTTCGTGAAGGTCAAGGTTGTGATCCACACAGGTCAGGGCTGGTAGTCCTCACAGATCAGAGCTGGTAGTCCTCACAGGTCAGGGCTGGTGGTCTTCACAGGCCAGGGCTGGTGATGCTCACAGATCAGGGCTGGTGGTCCTCACAGGTCAGGGCTGGTGGTCTTCACAGGTCAGGGCTGGTGATGCTCACAGATCAGGGCTGGTGGTCCTCACAGGTCAGGGCTGGTAGTCCTCACAGATCAGAGCTGGTAGTCCTCACAGGTCAGGGCTGGTAGTCCTCATAGGTCAGGGCTGGTGATGCTCACAGATCAGGGCTGGTGGTCTTCGCAGGTCAGGGCTGGTAGTCCTCACAGGTCAGGGCTGGTAGTCCTCATAGGTCAGGGCTGGTAGTACTCACAGGTCAGGGCTGGTGGTGCTCACAGATCAGGGCTGGTGGTCTTCGCAGGTCAGGGCTTGTGAGTTGTGACGTTGGTCCTCACAGTTCAGGGAACACAAGAGTGTTACACAAGAGTTATGAAGACTAACATCAGTCAGTGTGTTATAGTAGGAGGTTTCAGGCTGAGGCAGGCGCCCCTGCCTGTGGAAGAGTGATGAGGTTGGGCTATGTGCAGGTAGAGGCTGGAGGTCAGCAGGTAGGCTAGCGGGGGTCGTCCCTTGGGTGGTGGTTAAGGTGAGGTCGTCCGGATGACGTGATGACTCCACACACCTGGAGAAGGCTGGGGGTCCTTCCTCACCTCACTCAACACTAGACAACATCATGCACTCTTCTTAGCAGCGTTGTACATTGTATTGCACGGTTGTGATGTTCCTTCTACATCTTGGACGGAATCAGGAGACGGAGGCGAAACTGAGGCCCGAGAGAGAGAGAGAGAGAGAGAGAGAGAGAGAGAGAGAGAGAGAGAGAGAGAGAGAGAGAGAGAGAGAGAGAGAGAGAGAGAGACTGGAGGGGCCTTGACCTGTTTGTACAACTGCATGGGCCTATATGCAGCCGTCTGGGGTGTTGATCTCCACACCTAACATGGTAGTGCGACTGGACGTGTCAACAAGATCACCTCGACATACATGTCCTTCCCTGCTGGTGCCTCTACCTGGCTCACATGTGCCACACTCTACCACCACCACTGACCTGCCACCGTGCCATTACTCACCTGGCTCACATGTGCCACACTCCACCACCACCTGACTTGTCACCATGCCACTACTCACCTGGCGTGCGCTTGCCAGACCCTACCATCAGCTGGCGTGTTGTCATGTCATCTTCACCAGTAATCTTGGTGTTAGTCACGGACTGAGATGATGAAGAAAAATGAAATACATTAAGGAAGAATATGCATGTCATTACCTGGTGTGTGTCTGGCTTAAACAACGAAGGAAAGAAGGACACAGGAAATTTTGCTCACCAGGTTACTTAAGCAAGGTCAAGAAAATAACAAAATCCTTTTTTTTTCCGTGAAGCAAACTTCGGAACGCTTTCTGTCCCGTTTTTTTTCCCAGACGACATCATAGAAAATGTGTATGGCTTGTGGGAGGCCGTATGGTGGTGTAGGGCCGGGCAGGGAGGTGAGCCTTGGACCATCCATGAGCAGGGAGTGAGTTTATCATGACCTGAGGCAACTAGACTTGTGTCCTCCACTACCTCGTGATAACTGCTCACCACTTCGTTGGTTTTTTTCCCCAGAAATACTACGGACGCCTCAACATGTGTGACCTCACCATCAGCTGTGGCTCAGTCAGCTGCCACTTAATACAGAGCTCTGGTAGATCTTGAATATACCCGCGGCAGACAGTAAGAAATGTCATTCATCACGGCTTCACTGACGTTAAATTATGATTTGCTCATTCATTTTTTTGTCTCTTTTTTTTGCGATAGTTTGCAAGAATTGGTTTGTAAAAGTGATGACGCTGGTCCAACGTTCTGGGAATAACATTAGTCACTGTCATGACGTCATGGCTGGTGCAGCCCAACTTCCGTGATCCATACAGCATATGTAGGCATGTCCCGTCTGCTGTCACACATCCAGTATTGATCATGTCCGTTTATCTATCTGTCTATCTATCTATCTATCTATCTATCTATCTATCTATCTATCTATCTATCTATATATATATATATATATATATATATATATATATATATATATATATATATATATATATATATATATCTTTTTCTTCCATACTTTTCGCCATTTCCCGCGTTAGCGAGGTAGCGTTAAGAACAGAGGACTGGGCCTTTGAGGGAACATCCTCACCTGGTCCCCTTCTCTGTTCCTTCTTTTGAAAAATTGAAATAAAAATGAGAGGGGAGGATTTCAACCCCCGCCCCCCGCTCCCTCCCCTTTTAGTCACCTTCTCCGACACACAGGGAATACATGGGAAGTATTCTTTCTCCCCTATCCCCAGGGATAATATATATATATATATATATATATATATATATATATATATATATATATATATATATTTTTTTTTTATTTTTTATTATACTTTGTCGCTGTCTCCCGCGTTTGCGAGGTAGCGCAAGGAAACAGACGAAAGAAATGGCCCAACCCACCCCCATACACATGTATATACATACGTCCACACACGCAAATATACATACCTACACAGCTTTCCATGGTTTACCCCAAACGCTTCCCATGCCTTGATTCAATCCACTGACAGCACGTCAACCCCGGTATACCACATCGCTCCAATTCACTCTATTCCTTGCCCTCCTTTCACCCTCCTGCATGTTCAGGCCCCGATCACACAAAATCTTTTTCACTCCATCTTTCCACCTCCAATTTGGTCTCCCTCTTCTCCTTGTTCCCTCCACCTCCGACACATATATCCTCTTGGTCAATCTTTCCTCACTCATCCTCTCCATGTGCCCAAACCACTTCAAAACACCCTCTTCTGCTCTCTCAACCACGCTCTTTTTATTTCCACACATCTCTCTTACCCTTACGTTACTCACTCGATCAAACCACCTCACACCACACATTGTCCTCAAACATCTCATTTCCAGCACATCCATCCTCCTGCGCACAACTCTATCCATAGCCCACGCCTCGCAACCATACAACATTGTTGGAACCACTATTCCTTCAAACATACCCATTTTTGCTTTCCGATATAATGTTCTCGACTTCCACACATTCTTCAAGGCCCCCAGGATTTTCGCCCCCTCCCCCACCCTATGATCCACTTCCGCTTCCATGGTTCCATCCGCTGCCAGATCCACTCCCAGATATCTAAAACACTTCACTTCCTCCAGTTTTTCTCCATTCAAACTCACCTCCCAATTGACTTGACCCTCAACCCTACTGTACCTAATAACCTTGCTCTTATTCACATTTACTCTTAACTTTCTTCTTCCACACACTTTACCAAACTCAGTCACCAGCTTCTGCAGTTTCTCACATGAATCAGCCACCAGCGCTGTATCATCAGCGAACAGCAACTGACTCACTTCCCAAGCTCTCTCATCCCCAACAGACTTCATACTTGCCCCTCTTTCCAAAACTCTTGCATTTACCTCCCTAACAACCCCATCCATAAACAAATTAAACAACCATGGAGACATCACACACCCCTGCCGCATATATATATATATATATATATATATATATATATATATATATATATATATATATATATATATATATATATATATATATGTCAGCAGATGGTTAAGAGCCATGTTGTACATAGTGCCGTGGTCCACCAATAGCCCAACACACTCTCAAGATGGGACTCTACCTCTGCAAGTCCCTCTTGCACTTGAACATACATTAGTGTTTACAGTCTAGCCTAGTGTACTGTAATATACGATGCCGTAAATATAAACCACTTCTTTATTTATAGCCAGCAGTGCGTTATACATTCCACAGGAGGCACGTGTGTGAGAGTATAATAATAGAATCACACACTCTTGAATCGTCGTTGAAAACATGTGCGCTATTTCTCTTTGTTTTCATAAGATACTTTTTTGTGTAGCACAAGTGAGAGTGACTGCGTGAACGAAATCGATATTTTACAAACAGTTTTACGCCTGTGGTAAATGATTTTCATCTCATGCAAAAGAGAGTAGGACGGACGGCCATGATAGACGGAAGACCACATCCCAACATGATACACGTAAGACTACAACATGCCAAAATGATACACGTAAGACCACAACATGCTAACATGATAGACGTAAGACCACATCATGCCAACATGATAGACGTAAGACCACAACATGCCAGCATGATAGACGTAAGACCACATCATGCCAGCATGATAGACGTAAGACCACAACATGATAGACGTAAGACCACAACATGCCAGCATGATAGACGTAAGACCACATCATGCCAACATGATAGACGTAAGACCACAACATGCCAGCATGATAGACGTAAGACCACAACATGCCAACATGATGTTTTAAACATAAGACCACAACATGCCAACATGATAGACGTAAGACCACAATATGCCAACATGATAGACGTAAGACCACAACATGCCAACATGATAGGTGTAAGATCACAACATGATAGACGTAAGACCACAACATGCCAACATGCTGCCAGTAGTACCGAACCTGGCTGCTGTTCGTAGCTGGGCCCACCGCCCACTGACGCCTATATTAACGTTAAGACACAGACGAACTGTATAGTGTTGCTGGTGGACTTCCAGCCAAGACATGTTTACTGCAAGACACACACTTGTAGCTCACTGTAGCTATAATGTACGGTGATAACCGAGCTTTGGTCTGTAAGGGAGGGAGAGAGGCATCTGTCCTGTTTGACCAGTGTGTACATGTTGACCGTAAGAACTTCCGTCACTACCTACATCACGTGACCTATCTGCTGACCTGGGAGGGGCCTGTGGTATAGCCATGACTGGTACGAAATGCGATCTATCCCTCAGTGTGACGCCGCCACGCCGGTGGAGCCCAGTCATGCGTCGATAAATGTGACGTTATTTATACTGAAATGCTCGTAAATTTGGAGAAAAACATTCTGAATTTAAACCATGCAACTTGACCGTTTTAATGCCATTGTCGAGGTGCCTTTTTATTTAAGGCTTTTAATAATTTGTAATTTATAAACCTTTTTTTTTTTTTACCTCTTACCAGACGCTTCAACACAATAAGAGACGCACCGCGCAGTGCAGCTGTAATGTTAAATTCTTATGATGCCAGCTGGACAATAAGAAAGATACGCATACCTTACCTTACCTACCACAGAGCTCCATCTCCAGCTTAATCTAACCTAACCTAACCTAACCTAATCTAACCTAACCTAACTTAACCTAACCTAACCTAACATATCATACGATGATTTCGGAGCTCTTATACCCCAAAAGCTCGGTCTAATATATATATATATATATATATATATATATATATATATATATATATATATATATATATATATATATATCCTTCTCTCATCGTTTACTGACATTTGATTCAAATCCCAGTGTTCATCCGTCAGTCTGGGTGAGTCTCGGGGAAGACACAGTTTTCGCTCTGCAGACGGAGTGTATAACGTGGGGTATAACTGTATAACGAAACGTACGTACATACAGCAGGTAGCGATGCACAGAGCTACAACCACGTGACGCAACGCGCGGGGGTGTAGCGTTAGGTTGCGTCATGAGACGCAGGGTGTGTAGTGTACGGCAGATATACGTCAGGGGACACTGGGAGTATAAGTTGCGTCATGAGACGCAGGGTGTGTGGTGTGGGACACGTATGCGTCAGATGGGGTGTTGTTTGCGTCATCAGATGCAGGATGTTGGAGGCGTGGCAGGTGAGCGTACGTGGAACGTATTCATGTCTTTCCTCGTACCACGATCTCCGTCTTCCTCACCTTACCCCTGCCTTACTCACCAAGCATTACTCACCATCTCAATTTACCGTCTGTTTCATCCTTACTTATAACTCGGTGCTTCATTTCTGAACTCCTCACTCCAGCTTTACTCACCCCACCCATCACCAACTCATCCTTATTCATCGTCCCATGCTCACCACACCCGCCATGTCCCATGCCATTCCCCACTTACTCACCACCTGACAAGCTCCGCTTCATCCGCCACCTTGCTTAGACTCACCCTGCCATAATTGTCTTACTCACTACTCCTGTCTTACTCACCTTCTCTGCCAGCGCG